>NC_135968.1:15954602-15987419 GCF_053455715.1 Rhinoraja longicauda
ACATAGTTATTGCAGTGCCTGGAGGTAACAATGCCTCCTGCTCCGTTTAAACACAATCAGCTCCTGTCATTAATAGCTATGATTTTGTCATCTCCTGCAATAATAGTTTAAGCAGTTAATGAAATTTTTATGCGTTGTATCCACCGACTAGTTGAACAGATCGTCTTGCTGTGAATTAATGTCTGAGGGGCTGATGTGAGTTTAGCAGCCAGCTCCTTCCACACTAGCTCCCTGTCAATCTCACTCACCCAGGCTCAGATTAATTTTTCATTAAGAATCATTTCTGGCATGCATTATTTGTAAGATGAATGGCTGTTCAGGCTCAAGGGCAGCGGATATTGAAGCAATCAGTCACTACCTTTAGATCATTACATTGTAAGGCAAACGCTCCACACCACAACTTCCCCATCTCCCTCTGCTCCTCTCCCTTCTCCATCTCCTTCTCATCGTCTCCTTCTCTCCACCCCCCCCTCTCTCTCACTCTCTCTCGCCATCTCCCACTCTTCCTCTCTCCCCCCTCTCTCCCTCACCCCCTCTCCCTCCCGCCCTCTCCTTCTCCCACTCCCTCTCTCCCCTCCCTCTCTCTATCCTTCTCTCTATCTCTCTATCTCTACCTCTCTCCATCCATCTCTCTGTCCCTCTCTATCTCTATTTTCACTCTCTATCTCTCTCACTATCTCTTTCTTTCTCTCTCTCTACCTTTCTACATATCTCCCTCTCTCGTTTACACATTTTTTTCTCCCACTCATACACATTCACGTTCTGATACTTTCTCTCGCTCACCATGAAATCACACTCTCGTGAACTCACTCTCACTCACTCTCTTCCACTCACACACATATTTACTCTCACTCTGTCCCTCTCCCTCACACGTTCTCATGCTTATTCTCTCTCCCTCTGACTCCCTCTCTCTGTCACACTTTCTCACTCTCACTCTCTCAATTTCTAAATATATTTACCCCTACATTCCTCATCCTTCATCTCCTCTCACTGTCTTCCATTATTCCTCTTTCACACTCCAACTTTGTTGTGAATCTGTGGAATTCTCTGCCTCAGAAGGCAGTGGAGGCCAATTCTCTGAATGCATTCAAGAGAGAGCTAGATAGAGCTCTTAAGGATAGCGGAGTCAGGGGGTATGGGGAGAAGGCAGGAACGGGGTACTGATTGAGAATGATCAGCCATGATCACATTGAATGGTGGTGCTGGCTTGAAGGGCCGAATGGCCTCCTCCTGCGCCTATTGTCTATTGCCTATTGTCTGACACATGCTCTCCCACAAATAATCAAGTGCCCCCCCCCCAATCTCTGCATGGATCTCGCAGTCAATCCCAGCACAACTTGCATCTCTTATGATGCAATGCGAAGGGATCTCCACTCTGTGTCTGACCCCAGGAGTGTGTGATGGGGCAGTGTAGAGGGAGCTTCACTGTGCAACCGAATCCCTCGTCTACAGATCACTTCCTCCTCAATTATCATCTGCAACTTCAAAACTTTGTTCCCCACTCACTTTATCCAATGACTGCGTACCCACACACAGCTCCAACATCATTACATTCACCGACGACACCATTATTGTTGGACAAATTATGGATAATGATGAGTCAGAGTACAGGAGGGAGATCGGTCGTCTGATTGAATGGTGCCAGAATGCCAATCTTGCTTTCAACGTCAGTAAAACCATGGAACCAGGGGTGCAGTGGCTGCTGGATCTCACCAGAGCGCCGCTCCGGCACCAGTGACAGTTCCGGCACCTAAAACATTAGCACTGCAACACTGCGTGGAACTGATTGTTGACTTTAGAAGAGGTCTACTGTGGATAGGGTGAGCAGTTTTAAATACTTGGGAGCCCACATCACAGAGGATCTGAGTATAAGAAAATAACTGCAGATGCTGGTACAAATCGATTATTCACAAAATGCTGGAGTAACTCAGCAGGTCGGGCAGCATCTCGGGAGAGAAGGAATGGGTGACGTTTCGGGTCGAGACCCTTCTTCAGACTGATGTCAGGGGGGCGGGACAAAGGAAGGATGTAGGTGGAGACAGGAAGATAGAGGGAGATCTGGGAAGGAGGAGGGGAAGGGGAGGGACAGAGGAGCTATCTGAAGTTGGAGAAGTCGACGTTCATACCGCCGGGCTGCAAACTGCCCAGGCGAAATATGAGGTGCTGTTCCTCCAATTTCCGGCGGGCCTCACTGTGGCACTGGAGGAGGCCCATGACAAAAAGGTCAACATGGGCATCGCACATTGCCGCACTGGTGGGTAAGGCAAAGCAGCACCTTTACCACCTTAGACAGCTGAGGAAATTCAGAGTGTCTCTGAGGATCCTTCATTGCTTCTACTCTGGGGATGTAGAGAGCATCCTGTCCGGCAACATTACAGTCTGGTTTGGGAACAGCTCTGCCCAGGACAGGATGGCCCTGCAGAGAGTAGTGCGTTCGGCAGAACGCACCATGGGAACTACACTCGCCCCCCTGCAGGACCTATACATCAGGAGGTGCAGATCCAGAGCAAGCAACATTATGAGGGACCCCTGCCACTCCAGCAACGGACTGTTCCAGATGCTACGGTCAGGCAAATGCCTCCGCTGTCATGCTGTGAAAACGGAGAGGATGAGACGGAGTTTCTTCCCACAGGCCATCAGGACTGTTATCTTTTATAACTCCAGGGACTAAATTTTGTCTTCTCTATATTAACTTTATTAACTTTATTTATATGCTGTAACTGTAATTCTTTTTTGTGCACAATCTGCAGGCATTGCCACTTTCATTTCACTGCACATCGTGTATGTGTATGTGAGAAATAAACTTGACTTGACTTGAGGTAGTCCAAGGATCCACAAATCTGTCTTCACCGACAGGTGGAGAGAGTCAACGGTTTCAAGTTCCTGGGCGCGCACATCTCTGAAGATCTGTCCTGGACCCAGCACATTGATGCATTCATAAAGAATGTCCATCAATGCCTCCATGAAATTGAGGAGATTTGGTATCAAGTCAAGTCAAGTCAATTTTGTATAGCACATTTAAAAACAACCCACGTTGACCAAAGTGCTGTACATCTGATTAGGTTCCAATGGGGGAAAAAAAAGAAACATACAGTAGCACGCAAACAGTTCACAGCGCCTCCTCAATGAGCCTCAAACGCTAGGGAGTAGAATTAGGTTTTGAGCCTGGACTTAAAGGAGTCGATGGAGGGGGCAGTTCTGATGGGGAGAGGGATGCTGTTCCACAGTCTAGGAGCTGCAACCGCAAAAGCGCGGTCATCCCTGAGCTTAAGCCTAGACCGCAGGATAGTGAGTAGCCCCAAGTCGGCCGACCTGAGGGACCTGGAGTTAGAGAGGGAGGTTAGAAGATTTTTGATGTAGGGGGGGGAGTGTCCATTTAGGGCTTTATACGTGAATAGGAGGAGCTTGAAGTTGATTCTGTACCGTACAGGGAGCCAGTGGAGAGAGGCCAGAATCGGGGTGATGTGGTCCCTTTTACGGGTACCCGTCAGGAGTCTCGCTGCGGCGTTTTGGACCAGTTGCAGGCGGGACAGGGAAGATTGGCTGAAAGTATGTCGATGAACATGCTGTCGAACCTGTACCGTGTACGGGAGAGAGCATATTGACAGGTTGCATCACAGTTGGGTAACTCAAGTGCCCAGCACTGAAGGAGACTACAGAGAATGGTGGACACTGCCAGGTCCATCACGGTTACTGACCTCCTCACCATAGAAAGGCAGCCAATATCATCAAATATTAATTGATGATATTCAAAGAATATTGAATATATCCATTATATCAATATTGATATAATACCTGGCAACGCTCTAATCTCGCTGCTACCATCGGGAAGAAGACACAGGAGTCTGAAAACCGTGATGTCCAAGTTCAAGAACAGCTTTAGACACAAAAAAAGCTGGAATAACTCAGCATTTCTGGAGAAAAGGAATAGGTGACGTTTCTGGTCGAGACCCTTCTTCAAGAACAGACTTCAAGAACAGCTTCTTCTCAGCTTGAACATTGCCCAACACTAACCTCAGCAACAATCCACTACGGACTTTGATTTGGTTGCACTTCTCTGTTGGTTTTGCCCTGTTATGGTCCAGTTACCGAGTTTAACGATGATTAATTTGTTGCATTATTGATCATTGTATATTTATTGCGTGTTATTGCGTTAACTGGCATGTTAAGCTGCAGCGAGTAACATTGTTCCGTTACCGCTACATGTGACAATTAAACACTCTTGACTCTTGAGGTGGGGCGGCGAAGAGCAGGGAGCTTCTGATGGTGTTTGTAATGAGTTTGAACCCTGATTGTATTATCCGATTTTTAAGACATACATCATATTGTCAGTAATCAATTAAAACTACTCAAGAAACATTGCACTGAAATTCAATTAGCCCATTAAATATTTAAATTATACAAATACCTTGTCTCACATTCGGCAGTTTGGAAAGGTGTGATTTCTAGTTAAGGAGGAAGGCGTGTGTTATTTTGGTGAGGAGGTACCTTTCTGTTGCCTGCGGTGCTTTGCTGGGAAGAGCGATGGCAGGCAGGCAAGGCGCGAGTGTATGTCACTGAACACTGGATAATCCAATTACACTCAGGCAAAAACAATTTGATTTAAATCATAAAAATTGCATTTTTGTTACGCAAGAACAGCCTGACATAATCGGCTCCCACTCGCGAACTGTCACTTCAAATGCCGGGGAAAACATTTTAGCAATTTTAAAAGTTATTCGGCATTGGTGCTATCTATCATGATAACCACTAACTCAATAAATAATGGGATATCTGCACACCGATCCCAACCAGTGTGTCAAACGTGATGGATGACTCCGTTTACAATACCCACTTAGTACATTATTACACTAAATATTGTGATGAATTGGCTGAAATTTATGAGAGGCCATATTTTGATTTTCAGTACGCCGCCATTTCATCTTTAACTGTTTAATTGCTGGGTTACACAAGTTCCAATCCCCACACGCTGAGAGAGCGAGGGATAAAATATCTGGTGTTTAATGACGAGAGGGGAACTTCATAACCAGAGGCCGCTGTCGACAAATGGAATGGCAAAAATGCCATTAAGCTGAAAAGAGCGCAGAGAAGATTTACGAGGATGTTACCAGGACTTGAGGGCCTGAGCTGCAGGGAGAGGCTAGACAGGAAGAACGGTATTCCTTGGAGCTCAGGAGGCTGAGGGGTGATCTTATAGAGGTGTTTAAGATCATGACGGAATAGATAGGGCGAATGTTTAGGGTCTTTTACTCAGAGTAGGGGAATCAAAAACCAGAAGACATACAGTAGGTTTAAGGTGAGAGGGGCGAGATTTAATAGGAACTTGAGAGGCAACGTTTTTTGCACAGAGGGTTCTGGGTCTATGGGATGAGCCACCAGAGGAGGTAGTTGAGACAGGTACCTTAACAACATTTAAAAAAATATTGGGACAGGTACATGGATTGGACAGGTTTAGAGGGATATGGCGCAACAGTAGATGGGACATTTTGGACAAGTTAGGCTGATGGGCCTATTTCTATGATGTATAACTTTTTGATTCTCCCTATAAGAATCAAGGATTTGAGGGCCTGAGCTACAGGGAGAGGTTTGGCAGGCCAGGACTTTATTCCATGGAGCACAGGAGGATGAGGGGTGATCCTATTGAGGTGTATAAAATCATGAGTCATCCCTCTAACTGGGAAGAAGGTGCAGGAGACTGAAAACCCTGACCTCCTGGTTCAAGAACAGCTTCTTCCCAGCAACCTCATCAGGCTCTTGAACACTGCACAACACTGACCACTAAACTATGCCTATTACATGACCACGGTTACCAGATACTTGGGCTTTCAGTATCATGGTCTGGTTTAAGTGGAATAACTGCAATTTATTGTGTATTTACGTGTTTATTATTGCATTTAAGCCTGTTAAGGTACAGTGAGTAAGAATTTTGTCTTTTTTCTTCTGATTTAATGTTGTGCACCATTTTATATGTAGTTTATGTATAATTCATGTCGTTGTGTGCTGACCAAGTCTATGTGTGTTGCCTCAGTATCTGTCAGCTCGCCACACTTCTGCTTCTGTATGTGAAATGGATCATGTGCAGACAGATGAGATCAGTTTATCTTGACATCATGTTCGGCACAGATTTTGTGGGCCGAAGGGCCTGTTCCTGTGCTGTATTGTTCTATGTTCTACATGACAATAAACTTGACTGGACTTGACTTTTCCTTTCAATTCTTCTTCACAGTGGAGTAACCAACACTATACTCCCATCTGCCAGCTGCCTCCCACTCACCAACCTCTCAATCACCTCCTTCACGAGACACAAGGAACTGGAATCCTGAGCAAAATAAAAAGTGCTGGAGGAAGTGCTGAATATCTCACGTTCTTCGTCCTCAGACCGTCTTTCACACTCACTTTCTTCTTCAGAGCATTTCCATTCCCTGTCCGTCCCTCTTTCAATTGCACTGATCCAATCTCTCTATCCTTCTCTCTCTCTGTTCAACTCGTTTAGTTTTGGAAAGAACTGCAGATGCTGGATTAAATCGAAGGTAGACACAAAATGCTGGAGTAACTCAGCGGGACAAGCAGCATCTCTGGAGAGACGTCTCTCTGTCAGTCCCACCATCTCACTCTCACATCCCTGCTCTCTCCCTCCTGCTGCCTCTCTCTCTCTCTTTCACTCTCCCTCCCACCCTCCCTCTCCCTCCTTTTCTCCTCCCTATCTTTCTCCCTCTCCCTTCCACCCTCTCCATTCCTCCCCCTCCCTCACCCTCTTCCTCCCTCTTCCCTCCCTCCCTCCCTCCCTCCCTCCCTCCCTCCCTCCCTCCCTCCCTCCCTCCCTCCCTCCCTCCCTCCCTCCCTCCCTCCCTCCCTCCCTCCCTCCCTCCCTCCCTCCCTCCCTCCCTCCCTCCCTCCCTCCCTCCCTCCCTCCCTCCCTCCCTCCCTCCCTCCCTCCCTCCCTCCCTCCCTCCCTCCCTCTCTCTTTCTCCCCTCTCTCTCCCCTCTCTCCCCCTCCCTCCCCCTCCCTCTCTCTCCCTTCCACCCCCTCTCCATCCCTCCCTCTCACTTTCTGACTCTCTCCCCTCTTCCCCCTCTCTCCCTCTCTCTCTTTATTCCCAATGTGGTCAATTTATCAGATCTGCTTCTCATGCAACGGGCTGTGATCGCCATCTCGTGGTGTCCCCTGGATCTGCAAGGCATTCCTGGGCCATACTGCCTAAAGAGCAGGAAGGGGCTTGTTCCCACCACACTCACCCAATGCCTTTATTTTCTCTCCCCTTGTTTGCTTCTCTACTTTTCGTTCTCTTGCTCCCTCTCTTCCTAATGCCTTGATATCTCCCTTTTTACCTCCCCCTCACTCTCTCTCTGCCCATCCTTCTGTCTCTACCTATCATCTGTCTTTTCTACTTTCTAAACTCTCTCCCTGTTTTTTTTTCTTCTTTTTTCTTTCTCTTTCACTCACTCTTTCTCCCTCCTTACACGTGTGTGTCTTTCGTTCCCACCCTCCACTGTGACTTTCTCCCTTTCTGTGTCTGTCTCACCCTCCCTCATGAATCCTCCTTCCCTCCCTTCTGGTGTGTTTCTCCCTCCCTCCCTCCCTCCCTCTCTCTTTTTCTCTTTTTCCCCTTCCTCTCTGTCTCCTTTTCCCTCTCTCCCCTCCCTCTCTTTCCCCCTCCCCCTCGCTCTCACTCTCTCTAGCTCTCAACCCCCATCTCTCTCTCTCTCTCTCTCTCTCTCTCCCTCTCATGTTAGAGAGTGGCAGGTGAATCAGATAATGTAGGGAGTGTGAGAAAGAGAAGCTGTGTGAGGATTAAGTGGGGGAACTGGGGTGTGATTTCTTTGAGACTCGATGGGCTGAAAATCTGCAAATGACCAAAATGGATCAGTTCTTGTTCCTTCGAGGTTCTGTGGTGTTTCGGCCATTGGTCACCAGTGAGGAAGGAAGGTTTGATCAAATGAGCTGCTCATTTGTTGTGTCTGTCTGGCTGACCCCTCCCTCTCCCCCTCTGTCTTGCTGTTTTTTCTCTCTCCCACCCCCCCCTCTTTTCTCTCTCACACTATGTTTCTTCCTCCATTTACATCCCCTCTTGCTCCCTCCCTCTGTCTCCCTTTTCTGTCTTGCTATGTCTCTATGGAGCTCAACACACGAGTTGTGTGTGGGTTGTATGTAAGTACTGGGGGAACATTACGGTTTGTGTCCTGTTGGTTTATCTCATCCAGGTCAGGAATAGTTGCCGACTCATGCCCAACCCTCGTGCATGTGATTAGATTTTTAAGGTTATATTTATGGTGTAAGGTCAGACATGGGGGAGAGATATAATCTAAAATGTTTGGCTTGACCAGTTTTTAATTGTATATCTGAACAGACCTCCAGAAGAATTTCCCTTCGGTCAATTTGAGAGAATCTCAGAATGGTGCTGAGGAGGAATTTCTTTGGCCAAAGGGTGGTGAATCTATGAAATTTAGTGTGTGTCCAACCAGTCTTTAAATCAGGTTAGGACTCTACTTGGTCAGAATGAAGATGAGGAGGAATTTCTTCAGTCAGAGGGTGGTGAATCTGTGGAATTCATTGCCACAGATGGTGATGGATACTTCCCTACTTTTAAACTTCAAACCCTCTTATATAAATCCTTTGATGGACTTCATGGTTACCGGCTGCACTTGATGTTGGCTCCATTTATCATCCAATGGAAAATAGACCCTATTGCACTGTAGCTTTATATTTAGTCTAAACACTGGCACCTCATCAACTACATCATCGTACGATCCTGTGATCAACAATTCGTACTGAAAACAAGAGCCGTTACTGGTGCCAACGAGTATTGGACAGACCATCGTCTCATCTCATCCACAATGGGAATGAAGATTCGACCCAAAAGGAAACATCAAAATCAGAACACTATCAAGAAATTCAATGTTGGCGTCCTTCAAGATATCAACCATGTACAGAAGTTTCAACAAAAACCAAGAACAGCTGCCCCAACAAATCTCACCATCTGTCGAAGAACAATGGAGTCTATTGAAGAACGCTATCATCACCTCCTGCAAGAAAACAATTGGGTTCAAGTAAAAAAAACATCAGGATTGGTTCGACGATAATCACAAACAATTCCAACAACTCATGGATGAAAAGAGAAAAGCTTTCATTACCTTACAAAATGACCCACAGTCGGCTACCAAAAGGAAGTGCTATCAGGAATGCAAGGCTGCAGTCCAGAAGAGCACCTGAAACCTCACAAGGTCCTCGCCTGCATGATGCACAACTGACTCAAGCCCTTAGACGAGAAGATCCTTCCAGAGACACAAGCCGGTTTTAGACCATCACGTGGAACAGCCGACATGATTTTCACAATGAGTCAACTCCAAGAAAAATGTCGCAAGCAACTTCAACCTTTGTACACGATGGCATTCATCGACCTCACTGAGGCCTTTGACTCGGTATCAAGGGAACTCTTATGGGACGTCCTATCCACCTATGGATGTCCTGAAAATGTCCTACATTTGAATCCTGAGACTCCTCCACGATGACATGCTTGCCACAGTCATGACCAGCAACAGCAAGTGTGAGTCATTTCAAGTCAGATCTGGAGTGAAACAGGGATGCGTGATTGCCCCAATGCTGTTCACCATCTTTATTGCAACAACCATCCACATCATCAAGGATGACCTACCCCCAGGGATCTAAATCATCTACAGAACAGATGGCAGACTTTTCAATCTTGCCCGTCTCAAGTCCAAGACTGAGACATCTACGAGCTCCCTCATCGAGTTCCGATATGCAGACGACAACAGTGTTGCAGCTCTCTCAGAAAATCATCTGTAACAGATCCTGACTACCTTCAACAGTGCATACACGAAATTTGGACTTTCCATCAACTCCAAGAAGACTCAGATTATCTACCAATCGTCACCAACTGAGACAAATCGGAAATAACCACCAATTCAACTTGGTGAAACAACCCTGTAAAATGTGGATCACTTTCCATACCTTGGAAGTTACCTCTCCTCCAATGTCGACCTTGATGACGAGATCCAACATCGTCTTAAGTGTGCAGGAACAGCTTTTGGATGTCTTCGAACGAGAGTCTTTCAAAATCATGACATCCGAACAGACACCAAAATGTTAGTGTGCAAAGCAGTGGTGATTCCAACGCTCCTGTATGCATCAGAAACCTGGACAACATATCAACGCCATCTGAAAACACTTGAAAAGTTCCATCAATGATATCAGCTGGGAAGACAGAAGAACCAAAGTCAGCGTGCTGAATGAAGTAAAAACATCAAGCATCGAAGCCTTCGTTATCAAGAACCAACTAAGATGGAGCAGTCATGTTGTTCGGACAGAAGACGAGCGTCTACCAAAGCAAACTTTCTACTCCCAGCTTAAAGAAGGCAAACGTAAAAGAGGCGGACACAAGAAGAGATTCAAAGATGCCTTCAAAGCCAGCGTGAAGAAATGTGAAATCTACATCGACAACTGGGAAACCAATGCCATGGACAGGAAACTCTGGCGAACCATCATCCAAAAAGGAACAGCGACCTTCGAAGCCAACAGATGCGCAGAATTAGAAGAAAGGAGAAGTAAACGGAAAGAGAGGCAGCAACAACCAAAGCCCGATCTGATATCTGGAATTACCTGCCCTGAATGCCGAAGAACCTTCAAAGCCAGGATTGGACTCATAAGCCACCTGTTGGTTCATAAAAACAATGGAATGTAGACCATCATCCTCGACCTCGAGGGATAGCAATGACTGATTTAGTCATAGACTCGCACAGCAGGGAAACACGCCTTTCACCCAACTCGTCCATGCCAACCAAGATGCTCCATCTAAGCTGGTCCCATTTGGCTGTGTTTGGCCCATATCCCTCAAAATGTCTCCTATTCATGTCTCTGTTGAAATATCATAAATGTCGTTATTGTACTACCTCCTCTGGCAGCCTGTTCCATAAACCCACCATTCTCGATGGAAAACTTTAACACTCGGCTTCCTGTTAAATCCTGTTCTTCTCACCTTAAACCCATGACCTCCAGTTCGTGAATCCCCTACCCATGGAAAAATACTGTGCATTCACCCTATCTGTTCCCCGTGATTTTATACACCTCTATAGGATCACCACTCAGCCTCCTGCTTTCTAAGGAATAGTCCTAGCTTGCCCAACCGAGTCTGAAGGGTCTCGACCCGAAACATCACCCATTCCTTTCTGCAGAGATGATGCCTGTCCGGCTGAGTTACTCCAGCATTTTGTGTCTATCTTCTGCCCAACCTCTACTAATAGCTTAGCCTCTTGAGTCGTAAACCTTCGTAGACTTTCTCTGCACTGTTTCCAGTTCTTTGCCACAGCAGGGTGGCAAATTGAACAGAATGCTCCAAGTGCGGCCTCACCAATATCTTTAAACACGATTTTTTTTCCAAAATGAACATTTGTTTCCAAAATGAATTTATTTGGAGCAGCAATCTTCAGCTCGAGTCCCTTGATGTACGAGGCACATTACATTCACGGGTAGACACAAAATGCTGGAGTAACTCAACAGGACAGGAAGCATCTCTGGATAGAAGGAATGGGTAACGTTTCGGTTTGAGACCCTTCTTCAGATGTGTCGACCCGAAATGTCACTCATTCCTTCTATCCAGAGATGTTTCCTGTCCCGCCGAGTTATTCCAGCATTTTGTGTCTATCTTCAGCATCTGCAGTTCCTTCCTACACATTAAATTCACACACTGCTTATTGCTCTGCGTAAAGTCTTATGTACCTAAGGTCTACTTGGACACAAGTTGTCTACTTGAAAATTATTTAAGAGGCTGCCATGCAAGCTCTTGGTTTAGAGTAAAATGTTGTAAAACTGAGTTTGAAACCTGTGTTCTTGTGACCTTATCGCCGGCGGTGCAGTCAAAACGTGCAAGCATGTTGGCGAATTTGTCTTGGTGTCCTATTCAATACAATACAATACAATACAATATATCTTTATTGTCATTGTACCCAGGGGTACAATGAGATTGGGAATGCGCCTCCCATACGATGCAATAATTTAAGTAATTAACAGCAACCCAACGAAACAAAACAATTGTAACAGTTTTTAGACAGGGTAAAGTGCAAGTTGATCTATGCGTTATGGCCATCCGGCTCAGCAGGACCGGTTCATAGCAGCTATGGCCCTGGGGATGAAGCTGTTCCTGAGTCTGGAGGTGCGGGCGTAGAAGGCCTTGTATCGTCTGCCCGATGGAAGGAGTATTCACTGCAATGTTTAGTTTCGTTCATTGTCATCTGTACTGAGGTACAGTGAAAAGCTTTTATTGCGTGCTAACCAGTCAGCAGTACTATACATGATTACAATTGAGCCGTTCACAGTTTACAGATACATGCTATGGGGAATAATGGTCAGTGCAAGGTAATGTCCGATTAAAGATAGTCAGAGGGTCTCCAATGAGGTAGATCGTAGCTCAGATCTGCTCTCCAGTTGTTAGTAGGATGGTTCAGTTGGCTGACGACAGCTGGGAAGAAAATGTCCCTGAATCTGGAGTTGTGCGTTTTCACACTTCTGTATCTCTTGCCTGATGGGAGAGGGGAGAAGAGGGAGTGGCCAGGTGAGACGCATCCTTGATTATCTGTGGAATTCTCTGCCACAGAAGGTAGTTGAGGCCAGTTAATTGGCTATATTTAAGAGGGAGTTAGATGTGGCCCTTGTGGCTAAAGGGATCAGGGGGTATGGAGAGAAGGCAGGTACGGGATACTGAGTTGGATGATCAGCCATGATCATATTGAATGGCGGTGCAGGCTCGAAGGGCCGAATGGCCTACTCCTGCACCTATTTTCTATGTTTCTATTATGCAGGTGGTCTTGCTGAGGCAGCAAGAAGTGAAATGGCACTTTGTTGCATTTACGCAGCTACAGTCAAGTGCCTCATTTTGGATGCTATCCAGTAAAATCATACTATACATAAGCACAGTCATACACGAGTTACTTTGCTTAGGTTTATTGTCACATGTATTGAGGTACAGTGAAAAGCTTCATTTTGCATGTTATCCAAACAGATCATATATACCCTACATTGACACAGTCAGGTCAAACTCGAGTGCAATAGATTGTAGTTTTTTAAATAAAGTAGATTTCTTATGAGGCAGTACACAGTCACTAGGTTTCCGGTGCCAAAATCTACCTCTCGATAATCAAGTCTTTAAAACAATATTGAGTCTTGACTTGGCCATAAAGGCCCGTTGTCCTGGTGGTGGCACTGGGTCGGAGTTACAGGGGTCGGCCCGGCCAGGTGATGTTGTCCATGTCCTCCTCCACCGCTCTGTGCCGCTACAGAATGCGTCCGATCTGCGTGCTCGGCCCCACTGCGGGGTTTCCACCGGGCTGGCCGATTTTCCCCTCCCATGTCTTCCATGCCATGGGGGAGCCTCCCACAGCCGACCGCCGACCTCTCACCAACTAGAATCGTCCTCTCACCAACTAGAGAGCCATCCGGACCTCCCATCTTCCTCTTGGAGACCCTCAGACTATCTTTAATGGGACTTGACTGGACTTTACCGTGCACTAAACATTTTTGCCTTTATCCTGTATCTGTACGGCTCGATTGTAATCACGTATAGTCTTTCCATTGACTGGGTAGCACGCAACAAAAGAGCTTTTCACTGTACAATAATCTAAACTAAACTAAAGCCCTAGACATTACCGAGAGTGTGGGAGATGAGATCCCAGCCCGCTCAATGGCACCCATCCCCTTCGACCACCACTGCCTGCACTGACAAATACTTTTATTACAAAAATAAACTTTTACTCAGGATAATTTTTTTTATATACAAACCAAAAATGATCAAAAAACTTCTCATACATTCTCAATGTCTGTTTATTCAATAGTGTCATACTGAGTAGTGTCACACTTATTTTTACACCAAACACCCATGTGGCCCCCTGTGTTGATCTCCCTTCCCTTGTTTGAGAGGTGTCCCCACCGGACTCTGCCTCTCAATGTCCAGCAGTGGAAGTTGCTTGAGACTGTGGGCCTCATGCACACCTTCTAATGTCTGCAAGTATACGCTCCTCATGGACGCTTTTTGTTTAAGTCTGTTCTGTATCTGTAAGCAGCCCTCACTTCAGGGAGGTCGGACTATAACAAGCTATATTTCACACCCTAATTTACTTCACTACCTGAGCCCCTTAAAGCAAAAGAGCTTAGCTTTCAATAATCACTATTTTGAGCAGGGAGTAGATGCTGATTGCTGAAGAATGGTCCCGACCCAAAACGTCACCCATTCCTTCTCTCCAGAGATGTTGCCTGCCCTGCTGAGTTACTCCAGCATTTTATGCTGGTGTCTATCTTCGGTTGAAACCTTCTTCTGCAGTTCCTTCCTACTGATAGCTAACAAAGCAGTTTGAACGGTTAATGTTTAAATGAAACATGTTTCATTCGGAGTAGTAACTTCTACAGAGATTCTAATCTACATAGAATGTAAAACAGTACCGCACAAGAACAGGCCCTTCGACCCACAGTGTCTGTAGCTTCTACGGTAGTTCCAGGGACAATGGGGTAGAGGTGAATCAAACACTACTATAGCGTGTGGAAGGACCGTTCAGAAGCCTGATAAGAGGGGACAAGTTGTTCCCAAGAACATGATGCCAAGACCACCTCTTATCTACCTGCGCATATTTCATGTCCCTCCAAACACAAGTACAATTCTTACAACACTTAAAAACTATACTAATAAGTTGCAGATGAACAAGTTGACCATGGCTTAGTGAGACTGAGGAGTGAACTCAGTGCTGTGTCTCTGTAACTTCGACCCCTTCCTTGCTTCCTTCTAACGATGATACTATTCCTCTGCAAGTTGACATCTTTGTGATGTTTTGCAACTTTATTGATCAGGTTAAATAGTTGGAGGGACTTAATTAGGTGAGTATGGACTTTGTTTCTTGATCGGGTCATGAGGATCATAGTGTAAAGGTGTCATGGATTGCATTGTTTGTCTTGATCATATTGGGAGGATGAGCAGGGTGTACTGGTTAGATGTTTAGCTTGTTTAACAATAAGCATCTCTACCCTTGACCAGTTTCTGCTGCTGTGCTGGAAAGCTCAGGATAGCAATAAGTCTGATGAAGAGTCTCAAGCCGAAATGTCACCTATTCCTTTTCTTCAGAGGTGCTGGAATTTAGAAGATTGAGGGGGGATCTTATAGAAACTTACAAAATTCTTAAGGGGTTGGACAGGCTAGATGCAGGAAGATTGTTCCAGATGTTGGGGAAGTCCAGAACAAGGGGTCACAGTTTAAGGATAAGGGGGAAGTCTTTTAGGACCGAGATGAGAACGTTTTTTTTCACACAGAGTGGTGAATCTGTGGAATTCTCTGCCACAGAAGGTAGTTGAGACCAGTTCATTGGCTATATTTAAGAGGGAGTTAGATGTGGCCCTTGTGGCTAAAGGGATCAGGGGGTATGGAGAGAAGGCAGGTACGGGATACTGAGTTGGATGATCAGCCATGATCATATTGAATGGCGGTGCCGGCTCGAAGGGCCGAATGGCCTACTCCTGCACCTATTTTCTATGTCTATGTTTCTATGTGCTGCCTGACCCGCTGAATTACTTTAGCACTTTGTGTCTATCTTTAGCAACAAGGCTTTAGGGTTGAGTCAGTGAGTAGCCTCTTTGGGCCTAGACAATGATTATCCATCACACACCTAGCCTCAGTGCATCCCTCAGCAAGTGCTATGGAGGCCTGGCCAGTTACCAACATTCCCTGATGGACATCTCGCTAAAGCGTGCACCACCAGACTCAGTTAACAGCTTCTTCCCCATCGTTATCAGGTTTCTGAACTGTCCTTCTATAAGCCAGGGTACTGTCCGATTCATCTTTTTTTAGTTTGGTTTAGAGATACAATGTGGAAACAGGCCCACCGAGTTCGTGCCGACCAGCGATCAACCCGTACACTAACCTACACACACAAGGCACAATTTTGCAAATTACTGAAGCCAGTTAACCTACAAACACGCACGTCTTTGGAGTGTGGGAGGAAACCGGAGCAGTTACAGAGAGAATGTAAAAACTCTGTACAGACGGCACCCATAGTTAGGATCAAACCTTGGTCTCTGGTGCTGTGAGGCAGCAACTCTATCGCTGCACCACTGTGCCGCCCCATTGTCGACCTCTACCCCATTGCGGACATTGGACTTTGTCTCTGGAACTGATGCGCTACAATGCTGAGAACTATATTCTGCACTCTGTATCTTCCCCTTTGCTCTACCTATTGTACTTGAGTTTGAACTGATTGTATTTATGTATGGTATATCTGATTTTATTTGACAGCATGCAAAACAAAGCTTTTCACTGTACCTCGGTACATCTGAATAATGACCCTCAGTCAACAAGTTGATGGTCCCTGCAGCATTTGATGTCCATCTCCCAATCTGTCCCTGGGAACAGCCCAGATATCAAAGAATCATCTGATACGGAGCTGTTTGGATGAACCGTGGCAAGCATCTTTGCATTATTCTCCAGAGCTTCATCGCAAAGCAAATCTTAGATGTTTGTTTCTGAGATACAGCTATGTCTGAGATTCAGACTTCCTTCAGTGTCTGGTTCGCTACCTTTGCCCAACAGGACCCGGAAGAAGGAATGACTGGGGTGGGACAAGGCTTTGGTTGTGGTGGCTGCTTTGCTGAGGCAGTGTGAAGTGTAGATGGAGTCGATGGTGGGGAGTCTGGTCTGTGTGATGGACTGGGCTACATCCACAACTTTCTGCAATTTCTTGGGCAGAGCTGTTCCCAAACCAAGCTGTGACGCAGGCCAACAGATTTCTACCATACATCTGTCGAACTTCCTAAGAGTCATTGGAGACCGATTTCCTCGGTCTCCTCTAGTATCGTGAATAATCCACCACTCTCTCTGTTCCTTGATCAAAGAAGGGTCCCAATCCAATCGGTGGTCAGTGTATACTCAGTGGGCTGAAGGACCTGTTTCATGCTGGATCTTTATAACTAAAACAAAAATTGATTGTAGTAGGGGTGAAGTATTATCTGAAGAAGGGTCTTGACCAGAAACATCTACCATTCTCTCGGGAGATGCCGTCTGACCCGTTGAGTTACTCCAGCACTGTGTGTCTATCCTTACTGAAAAGGACTTGGCCATTCAGGTAAACCTTAGCCTGATTTTCTCCTGGATCACTGAGGGTCAGTGGTGGCAGCAACGTATTCTCCCTCCTGGAATCCCATGCCTGGTTTCCCATGCATTTCGGGATGCTATCAAGGCCAGCATCAATTGCCTTTGAAGCTGACGTGAGCCGCCATCTTGAACCGCTACAGACCCCTCTGGGCAAAGGTGCTCCTACGGCGCTGATGGGAGGAAGCTCCAGGAGTTAGACCCAGTGAGGATGAAGGCATGACGATACATTTCACCGTGGGGGTGGCGTGGGATGGAGGGGAACCTGCAGGTGGAGGCATTCCCCTGCTCCTTTGTGGGTCTTGGAGGTGACATTTCGGGTCGAGACCCTTCTTCAGACTGAGAGTCATGGGAGAGGGAAACCAGAGATATGGGTATGGTATAAAAACAATAGGTCAAAGCTTTAATCTGTCGTTTTCACACCTAATCCTTCCATATTACTGGACTCTCTCTTCACTGACTCTCAGCCTGAAGAAGGATCTCGACCCGAAACATCACCCATTCCTTCTCTCCAGAGATGCTGCCTGTCCCGGCTCAGTTCCTCCAGCTTTTTGAGTCTATCTTTCGTTTAAACCAGTATCTGTAGTTCCTTTCCACACACTACAGTGAAAAGCTTTTGTTGCATGCTAACCAGTCAGCGGAAAGACAATACATGATTACAATCACAGGGCACAGATACATAATAGGTAAAGTAAGAAATGTTGCTGCAAGAGTAGAGATTTTATAATGTGGTGCGCTTATAAAGTGTGATTGCAGATCTGCTTCTGTGACTAACACACAAATAGTCGCCTGGTTTGGGCACCATCTTGGAAGGGGTAAGGGATACGAGAGATATAGACGGTGATATAGAGAGAGCGATAGAACAAATGACTGTGGGTAATGGCATTTCGTCCAAAAGACTTGGCTGTTTTTGTATGACAATAAAGGCTATTCTGATTCTGATTCTGATTCTGAATGAAAGATATGCAAAAAAAATAACAATGATAAAGGAAACGGTCCATTGTTGGCTGTGGGCAAGGTGAGAATGAGTTATACAATGAAACTCACTAGGACGTCAGCAAAATAGTACAACGACTAGGGTGGGGGAGGGATGGAGAGAGAGGGGGATGCAAGAGTTACTTGAAGTTAAAGAAATCAAAGTTCTTACCATTGGGATGTAAGCTGCCCAAGCGAAATATGAGGTGCTGTTCCTCCAATTTGCGTTTGGCCTCACTCTGACAGTGGAGGAGGCCCAGGACAGAAAGCTCAGTGTGGGAATGGGAAAGAGAGTTAAAGTCGGGAGATCACGTAGGCCAAGGCTAATTGAGAGAATGTGTTCATCGAAACGATGGTGCCAACCATTTCCATTGTATATCTGGCTGAAGCCCTGAGGTTTGGCTGCACACAGCAGGGCTCGCTGGGGTATTTGTGATTTTCTCAATCTTTCATTTCACAAGTGAGGTCTTCAGTTCACATCTGCTCCTGGTCCAGGATGTCCCGATGCATGTCTCCCATCCCAGGATGTCTCCCGATCTCCAGAGACCTCCAGAGAGTTGGTGGATCCCACGGGGGTGGCGGTCAGCTCAGGCAGACCCCTCGATCCGAGAGCGGACAGGGTTGGGAGGCGGCTTTCCCCCAGTGACTTGCGAAAATTCCCCAACCCCCACCCAAACAATGTGTTCCCTCTACACCGGGTGCCCAAAATTCAGAGTAACAGAGTTATGCTGTGCAGAAGGGGGCCCTTCAGCCCATCCTGCCCATGCTGACCTTTGGCATCCCTGGTTTGTTCCACTTTCCTGCACTTGGCCCATATCCCTCTGAACCCTTCCTTTCCAGATCTGTCCAAATCTGTTTAGTTTATTGTCACGTGTACTGAGATACAGTGAAAAGCTTTTGTTGTATGGTAATGAGTCAGCGGAAAGACAATACACAATTGCAATCGAGCCATCCACAGTGTACAGGTAATGGATAAAGGGAATAATGTTTAGTGCAAGATGACGTCCACTAAATCAAAGATAGTCCGAGCTCAGGACCGCTCTCTAGTTGTTGATAGGATGGGTCAGTTGCCCGATAAACTAGAAAAGCAGATAGGCTGGGTAAGTAGAAAAGTTGTCCCTGAGGTCCCCCTTAAATCCTTCTCTCTCACCTTAAGCCTGTGCTCTCTAGTTTTAGAATCCTCTACCCTGGGAAAAAAAACCTGTGAATGTTCACTTTACCCATGCCCCATATGATCTTGTACACCTCCATAAGGTCACCTCTCAGCCTCCTACACTCTCAGTTTATCCGACCTCTCCCTGTAACTCAAGCCCGCAAGCCCAGGTAACATCCTAGTGAATCTCTTCTGCACCCTCTCCAACTTAATGACATCCTTCCTATAGCTGGTCTGACCAGAACTGTGCACAGTACTCTTGGGCGGTGGGAGGGTGAAGTGGAGCTAGAAATTGAGGACCAGCCACTCCAGGTAACACAGTCTGTGGTCTGCAGGAAGTTGAGCAGAGACTGTTTGAGGTCCTATGGGAAACTCATGGGGTGGGTAAGGGATTGACGTGAAGACCAGGGGCAGGTCGCAGTACCTCTGCAGACCACTGGGTGGGGGTGTAGGCTCACTCTCTGCCTCCACTACCACTGGGAGGGCCTGAGATACCCACTCTGGGAGGGAAACGAGACCCTCGACTCGTGGTGGTGGCAAAGGAAGCACAGCTGAGAACCCGTCCTTGTCAACGGAGTCCGGACACAAAGTCCGACCCATGCGTGCCCCCACGGCCGTAGATAATGCACGGGAAAGCCCCTTTCTTTACTCCTTGTACACCCACGACTGTGCACCCATGTACAAATCTAATTCAATTTACAAATTCGCAGACGCCACCACCATTGTGGGCCTGATGTCAAATAATGATGAGACGGAGTACAGGAAGGAGATCGAGAACCTCGTGTCCGGGTGTCGAGACAACAACCTTTCTCTCAATGTCAGCAAGACAAAGGAGATACTGATCGACTTCAGGATGCAAAGTGGTACACATATCCCGGTTTGCATTGATGGCATCGAAGGAGAGATGGTTGATAGCTTCAAATTCCTCGGAGTCAATATCACTAACACCTTGTCTTGGACAACCCATATTGAAGCAATGGCCAAGAAAGCACATTATGACTCTACTTCCTTCGAAGGCTTAGCAAGTTTGGCATGTCCCCAACAACTCTGATGACCAACTTCGTCAGATGCACCATACAAAGTATTTTATCGGGATGCGTCACAGCTTGGTTTGGGAACAGCTCCATCCAAGACCACAAGATATTGCAGAGAATTATGGACGCAGCCCAGACAATCACACAAATCAACCTCCCTGAAGAAGGGTCTCGACCCGAAACATCACCTATTTCTTTACTCCAGAGATGCTGTCTGATCCGCTGAGTTACTCCAGCTTTTTGTGTCTATCTCCCTTCCATTGACTCAATTTACACCTCACTCTGCCTCGGCAAGGCCAGCAGCATAAAGACAGGGTGTCGAGTGCGTCGTGAATACGGATAATAATGTAATCAGATGACTGATATTTGCAAACTGCTGGATGGTTTTGATCTTTGCAGTGATTTGTAACTGTGAAATAAAATCTTCAGGTTAAGGGAGAAAAATGACGGGCTGGTCGCAGTACCATTGCAGCCCACAGGGTGGGGGTGTTGGCTCACTCTCTGCCTCCACTGCCATTGGGAGGGACTGAGGTACCCACTCTGGTAGGGAAACAAGACCCTCAGCTGGTGGCGGTGGCAAAGGACGCAAAGCTGAGAGCCCGTCCTTGCCAACAGAGTCTGGTCACAAAGTCCGACACATGGCCGTAGATGATGCGCGGGAAATGAGTGGGGATTGGCGACTGGGTCTTCGTGTCACCCTGTTTATTGTCCCTCGTGCCCCATCTCCTTGGCACGAGGTTGCTATTGTCACTTGTACCAACACACAATCAAAAGCTTTGTTTGCGTGCCATCCAGTCAAATCACAGCATACATGAGTACAATGAAACCGTACACAAGTACAACAGGTAGTGCAAAAAGAAAAATACCAGAGTGTAGAAAATGGTGTTACAGCGTTACAGTGTTACTGTTACAGAGGAAAAAGTGCAAGGTCCATAATGAGGTAGGTTGGAAGATCAGGACTATGGTCTAGCTTATGGGCGGTCCGTTCGGTAGTCTGATAACAGCGGGGAAGAAGCTATTCCTGAAGATGGATACAAAGTGTTGGAATAACTCAGTGGGTCAGGCAGCATCTCTAGAGGGATGGAGTAGGTGGTTTTAGGTCTGAATCCTTCTTCTGACTGAAAAGGTCTGAAGACGTTTATCAATCCGAAGAAGGGTTTCCGACCCGAAACGTCATCGACTCCATTTCTCCAGAGACGCTGCATGACCTGCTGAGTTACTCTAGCACTTTGTGTCTATCATCAGTGTAAACAAGTTCCTTCCTACACAACCTGTTCCTGATCTTGCTTTTAAGCTTCTGTACCTTCTGCTCGACGGGAGAGAGAGAGGGGATACCTGCGGTATGAATGGTCCATGATTATGTTGTACCCTAGTTCCATCTCCCAGCATGGATCTGTGCAGTCTGGGACAGTGGAAATAAACACCTTTTTCATTAAAAAAAAAGGTTTGATTTGCATTGTTGCCAGTTCCATATTTAAAACAAAGTAACTTTTAGTAATTGGGGAAACAATGGTTTCTTGCTTCCTCCTCCCTCTACTCCTTTCAGGTGCACGACAGTCCTTAAATGGTCCAATGGTGCTTTTATTGTCACATGTGCAAAACGCCAACACGCTGCAATTCTTTTTCATACAATAGTACAATATTTTCATACAATAATTATTTTTCATACATAACAAGCTCACGCATGTTCCTACAACCTCTGTGCTTCCAGGTGTGACAGAGGTTCACGTGCTCCTCCTCCAACCTCATCTTCTGCATCTGGTGTTCCCGCTGTGGCCTCCTGTACATCGGCGAGACCAAGCATAGACTCGGCGACTTCTTTGCTGAACACTAGCATGTGGCCTCTGCACTTTCTCTGTAACTTTAACACTATATTCTCTGTGTTCTCTTTCTCGTTTGCACTACCTGTTGTAGGAAGGAACTGCAGATGCTGGTTTATACCAAAGATAGACTCAAAATGCTGGAATAACTCAGCGGGGCAGGCAGTGTCTCTGGAGAGAAGGAATGGGTGACGTTTCAGGTCGAGACCCTTCTTCAGGCTGAGAGTTGGGGGAGGGGGAGTTTAGAGATACGCAAGGACAAGGTGTGAAAACGACAGAACAAAGCTTTGATCTATCATTTTTACACCATGCCCATATCTCTAGTCTCCCTTTCCCCTGACTCTCAGTCTGAAGAAGGGTCTCGACCCGAAACGTCACCTGTCGCTCTGATGTCTGGTCTGAACTGCCTGGATAGCATGCAGAGGCTCTTCCTTATAACTTGGAACTCATGACAATAATAAACAAACATCAATCTCACAGGAACATTCTACTCCAGGGACTAGCTTCAATCTACTCCAGGGACTAGCTTCAATCTACCCAGGTAAACAGAAAGGAAAAGCTTTGCCCCAACTCTCATCTCACCACCCCCCTCTCCCCCCTCCCCCCCCCTCCCTCCCCCCTCTCCCTCCCCCCTCCCCCCCCTCCCCCCCCTCCCCCCTCCCTCTCCCCCCCCCCCCCCCCCACACACACACACACACAGCCTGTGTGTCTGTACCACCAGTCACGAAAGCTGGCGATTGACCGTTCGGCACACCGCAGACGTGTGCGTCGACACTCTCGGGAGACTGTATTATGCGCACTTATTTGTGACTCCAAGCTGACGGCATTGGCAGGTGAAGGGGAGATTCGGCAACTGTGAACAGTCCGTGAACTCACCTCCCGCGTCCTCAGAAAGTGTCCCAAAGTTCCGTGATCGGATCGGGAAGTGTGACACGGTGACCTCGGTGTACAGAAGCAGAGGGGCGGCTGCTGGAGGTGGCGGACGGTGCGTTTGCGGTGGTTGCGGGCGGTGGTGTTGGCGGTGGAGGCGGCCGCGGGAGACCGTACAACAGCCGGGCGAGCGAGCGGATCGAGCGCAGCTTGCAACTAACTGCACAGAGCGGTGGTGGAAGGAGCCGACGGCATCGCGCTGGGCCAAGCCGACCCCTACCTACTTCACCCATCCAGTGCTGCCTGGACACCGGACCTGAACGCGAGGAAGTAAAGAACTGCGGATCTTCTTGGACCAAGATTGGAATTTTCAGAGACTTGGACGTTGCCAGATGGCGCCAGAATGTGGCAACTTTTAATTCAGTTCACTTTAGTTTATTACCACATGTACCGAGGTACATTGAAAGGTTTTTGTTGCGTGCTGTTCCAGAAGAGGGTCTATTGTTCTCATGTACAGTATGTTTGACTGGAGAGCATGCAGAACAAGTTTCACACTGCATCTCTGTACATGTGACCATAAAATACCTAACCTAGCTCACAACCCCCACCCCCTCGTTGTATCTACCTACCATTTAGTCCTACCCCACCCCCCCCAACCTCTTTCCAGCTTTCTCCATCAATCCGGAGAAAAGTCCAGACCCGAAATGTCATCTGTCCGTTGCCTCCACAAATGCTGCCTGTCCTGCTGAGTTCCTCCAGCACTTTGTGTTTTGCTCAGGTTTCCAGCATCTGCAGTTCCTTGTGTCTCCTCTCGACCTGCAGTACCGCTAACATCTACCAGAGGGAGCCCCAGACTTGTAGTTATGCAATAGATTTTCATTGTAATTACTACCGAGTCTTACAATCTAATTAAAAATAGAATTGGTTTTGCCACAGGGGATTATCGTATGAACTGTGCCAATTTAAATAGCATGTTTTGTTATCCTGGATTCCAGTGAAGATCTGGCCTCTGATAGAAAAGGTTCAGAGTAGAAGTTTACTGTTGGCTAAAGTCAAGGCCTTTGACTGGTTAGTGTAGAACTTCAATGTATAGTTTTGTAAACGCTCCACACAAGGCTGTGTGTCCAACACCCAACATTGTGTTGGCTGAGTGGTAACCTGATAAACCTTGTCAAAGTAGGAAATTGAGAGACTTAGTGAGTTAGATTAGTTTATTGTCACGTGTACAAATGTATGGTGAAAAGCTTTTTTGTTGCATGTTATTCAGTCAGTGGAAAGACTATACATGATTACAAATAAGCCATTCACAGTGTACAGATACATGATGAAAGAAATAACGTTTAGTGCAGGATAAAGTCCGATTAAAGATAGTCCGAGGGTCTCCAATAAAGTTGGATGATTCTATTGCTATAAAACAGCTGGGAAGAAACCTTCCCTGAATCTGGAAGTGTGAGTTTTTACATTTCTGTACCTCTTGCCTGTTGGGAGAGGGGAGAAGAGGGAGTGACTGGGGTGAGACTGGTCGTTGATTATGCTGGTGGCCTCTCCAAGGCAGCGAGAAGTGTTGATGGAGTCAATGCAAGGGAGATTGGTTTGCATGATGGTCTGGGCTGCATCCACAATTCTCTGCAATTTTTTCCTGCCTTGGATGGAGCAGTTCCCAAACCATGCTCTGACGCATCCTGATAAAATGGTTTCTACAGCACATCTGTAGAAGTCGGTGAGAGTTATTGGGAACTTCGCCCATGTTGAACAGCCTGGGCCTCCTAAGGAAGCAGAGGTGCTGGTGTGCTTTCTTAGCCATTCTTCGATATAGCTGGTCCTGGACAAGTTGCTGGTGATATTGACTCCTAGAAACTTGAAGCTTATCAACCTTCTCTACTTCTGTGCCATCAATGTATAACGTACATGTACTGTACAATATATGTACTGCTTCACTTCCTGAATTCGATCACTATTTCCTTCTTCTTGCCGACATTGAGAGAAAGGTTGTTTACTCGTCACCAATTCACGAGGTTCTCAATCTCCTTCCTGCACTCCCACCTCATCATTATTGTATATCCAGCCCACAATGGTGGTGCCGTCTGTGAATTTGTGAATTGAGTTGGTGTTGATAGGGAAGACAGTCTGACCGTTATTCCTGATCATGTTGAAGAGGCATTTAGAAAGACACATGAATATGCTGTAGGAACAAAGAACTGCAGATGCTAGTTTATACCAAAGATAGACACAAGGTGCTGGAGCAACATAGCGGGTCAGGCAGCATCTCTGGAGGGAAAGGTTAGGTGATATTTTGGGTTGGAATCATTCTTCAACTATGCTGTTTTGTCTTGGATAGCCATAGGCAAAGGTTAGGCAGGCTATGACTATTCCTTCAAGCTCAGGAGGCTGAGGGGGTGAACATATAGAGGTGTATACAATCATGAGGGGAATAGATTGGGTGAATGCACAGTCTTTTACCCACAGTAGGGGAATCAAGAACTGGAGATCAGGTTTAAGGTGAGAAGGGAAAGATTTAGTAACAACGTTTTCACACATTTTTAAGGTAGCGGGATTATGGGCCAAAAGTGGGCCGGAGGGACCGGCTGGAGGCATGCAGCAGCGTGGGGCTTGCTTGGATTGGGCACCGCTCATAACTACTGGAATGCAGACTGGGCTTTGAAAATGGTGCCAAAACATGCTGCCTCTTGCATGCAGGATCAGTAGACTATTTCTGAACAATTTGCTAATCTAGGATGCCTGGCAATACTTTACTGGACTGTTTGTAAGAAAGGAATTTCACTATACATTTGCACTTTGCACATGTGACAATAAAAGTGCCAATAAGAGTTTAGATGTGGCATCTTGGTCGGCATGGACTCGTAGGGCTGAAGGGCTTGTTTCTGTGCTGTACGACTCTATGACTGTTTGTATTGGTTGAGGAAATGAGATCCATTCTGTTTATTAGTTCACGATGGTCCAGGATTGTACGTGTCCCGCAAACTTAGATCAGTCCCTAGGTCTTGAGCTAGTGCTGGCAGCTTGGGACTGCCACTGAGTTCCCTTGGAATGGAACCCAAGCAAGCCCTGCATTCCCCTTGAGTGAGCCCATCTGCCTGTTGTACACTGGTGCCTCACATCCTTGAACCCACTCCTGAGAAGCAGAGTCTAGAAAGTGGGAGGACCCAAGTCTATGGGGGTTAACATAGAACAAGTGATGGGTAAAATGTGCCTGAGTAACTCAGCTGGTCAGGCAGCATCTCTGGAGGACATGGATAGGTGATGTTTCAGGCCAGCTGGACTGGTGGCTGCTACTTCACTCAATGACCAGTCTCTGAATGCTGGCTCCTACTTTGGCCTGTTCAGAATTTGATTTTTTCCCTGGTTAGGCATTCATTCATGTGGGCACCAGGAACCATTCTGTGCAAACCTCTCCTGCAGGGAGAACCTGCACATGGACACGATCCAAACTGTAATCCAAATGCAGCCTGAACAAAGCTTGGCATTGTGTGCAGTTCTGGTCATCCCTTTACACGAAGGATGTGGAGGCTTTGGAGAGGGTACAGAGGAGGGTTACCAGAATGATGGTTGGATTAGAGGGCTTTAGCTACAGGGAGAGGTTGGACAGACTTGGATTGTTTTCTCTGGAACGTCAGATGTTGATGGGATACTTAATATAAGTATGTAAAATTATGAGAGGCATAGATAGGACAGACAGTCAGAACCTTTCCCCAGGGTGGAAATAACCAACACTAGAGAGCATAACTATAAGGTGAGAGGACGAAGGTTTAATAGAGAAGTGCGGGGCAAGTTTTTGTATGCACATTGGTGAGGGCCTGAAATGTATAACAAGAAAGGGTAGTGGAGATAGATACGATAGTGGTGTTTAAAAGGCTTTTACGTAGGCACATCAAAGTACAGGGAATAGAGGGATATGGATCATGTACAGGCAGGTGACATGTTTAACTTGGCATTATGTTTGGGACAAACATTGTGGGCCGAAGGACCTGTTTCTGTGCTGTACTATGTTCTCAAGGGCACAGTTTGAATATTAGGGGAAAGTTTAAAGGAGATGTGTGGAGCAATAATTTTGTTTTTCTTCCACCTCCTCTCACTGGGTCTTAACTTGGGGACCTGGGCAGATGGACTGGGAGGGCACAGGCTGGATTAGATGTGCCTCGTTCACCAATGCCCTCTAGCCCTAGAGCGAAGGATTAACTTTGCACACAGTGTCTATTCAGCCCTTGGCCAATTAATTGAGATCTAAGGAACTGCAGACGCTGGAATCTTGAACAAAACACAAAGTGTTGGAGGAACTCAGTTGGTCAGTCAGCATCTATGGAGGAATAGACAGACAACATTTTGGAAGAATGGAAGAATCCTGACTCGAAACGTCACCCATCCTTTTTCTCCAGAGATGCTGCCTGACCCGCTGAGTTACTCCTGCACTTTGTATTCATCTTCAGGTATCAATTTGGATTCTGTGGAGGGAATGAACAGATGATATTTTGGGTCAGTATCCTTCTTAAAGCATCAAGAAAGTTTAATTGCCATATGTACCGAAAATGAAACAATGAAATTCTTGCTTATTGCAGCTTACCAGGTCTGTAAATAGTACTCATGACATAATAAAAGTTCAATAAATTAAAAACCCAAACATTAGTCAATAAGATCTAAAATCCCTAATGCAACCAAGTCAGTTAGTAGTTCAAAGTTTAGTTTGGTGTTTGTAGCGTTCAAGAACTTAATGGTTGCTGGGAAGAAGATGTTCTTGAACCTAAAAGTCACATTTTTCTGGCTCCTGTACCTTCTTCCTGATGGTAGCAGCGAGATGACATTGGCTGCCTTTTTGACGCAGTGCCTCCCATAAATCCCTTCGATGGTAGGGCAGAGAGAATGGGGGAGAAAGATGGAAAGAGGGGGGTGGAGGCAGGGCAAGGCCTGGCAAGTGATATATTGGCAGATGAATGATCTCCACCCATCTGCCAATCATCTCCTTGCCTGGACTTCAAAGTTCTTCCTGCACTTTGTGCTTTGCGCAAGATTCCACCGTCTGCATTTTCTCGTCTCTCCTTTGAAGTCACATACATCTCCTAACTGTATCCCAGTCTGTCGTGCTCTCTGTCTCACTTCCTTCATCTTTTCCTCGGTCCCTTTCTTCTCTCTTCCATAGCTCCACTCCTCCCCCCTCCACCAAGTCTAATTGAGTCTATTACCCCCCTCCATCTCTCTCCCCGCTCCTTCTCTCTCTCCCCCCTCCTTCTCACTCTCCCCCTTTCTTTCGCTCTCCCCCCTTCCTCTCGACCAGATATTGATCCTCCTCTGATATTCCTGCCTCTGGCTATCTCTCCTCTCCTCCACCATGTTAAATTGAATGAAGGTGAGGTACAGATACAATGGAATCCTTGCCTGCAGCAGCATCATAGGCACCTGGACTCAGACAAAACTCTAAAAGAAAGAAAATTGTGTAAATCAAAAAAACATTTGTGTTAAAAACACAATTAATGTGGGGATGGGGGCGGGGGAAGGGGAAGGGAAGAGGTGCAGAAAAATAACTGCAGATGCAGGTACAAACCGAAGGTATCACAAAATGCTGGAGTAACTCAGCAGGTCAGGCAGCATCTAGGAGAGAGGGAATGGGTGACGTTTCGGGTCGAGACCCTTCTTCAGACTGAAGAAGGGTTTCGACCTGAAACGTCACCCATTCCCTCTCCTAGTTGCTGCCTGACCTGCTGAGTTACTCCAGCATTTTGTGATACCTCCGGTAGTGCAAGAAGTGGTCAGTCTTGTTATGCTGCTGAGGTAGGATTAGGGTTGCGTGGGTCGGTTCAAGAACCCAATGATTGCAGGAAAGTAGCTGTTCCTGAACCTGGTGTGTGGGACTTCAGGTTTCTGTACCTCCTGCCCGACCATGGCAGAGAGAGGAGGGAGGGCCCGGATGGTGAAGACCCTTGATGGTAGATGCTGCCTTCTTGTGGTAACTTCTTGTGTAGATGAATTTGTAGGTGAGGAGGGCTGTGCCCCTAATGGACCAGGCTGAGACCACCACTCTACACCTAGACCCCACCCTATGTCCCTCTCCCTGGCCCATCCCTCCCTCTCTCTCTTCCCCCACCCCCTCTCTCCCCTGCTCCTCCTGCCTCTCTCTCCCCATCTCTCCCTTCCCGCACTTTTCTCCCCTCCCCTCTCTCTGCCCCCTCCCCCTCTCTGTCCCCTCCCCCTCTCTCTGCCCCTCCCCTCTCTCTGACCCCTCCTCCTGTTCTCTCTCTCTCTCTCACTCCTCCCCCCCCACTCTCTCCTCCCCCCACCCCACTCTCTCCTCCCCCCCACCCCACTCTCTCCTCCCCTCCACCCCAGTCTCTCCACCCCCCCACCCCACTCTCTCCTCCCCCCCCACCCCACTCTCTCCTCACCCCCCCACCCCACTCTCTCCCTCCCCCCCACCCACTCTCTCCCTCCCCCCACCCCACTCTCTCTCCCCCCCCACCCCACTCTCCCCCCCACCCCACTATCTCCCCCCCACCCCGCTCTCTCCTCCCCCCCACCCCACTCTCCCCCCCACTCTCTCCTCCCCCCCACCCCACTCTCTCCTCCCCCCCACCCCACTCTCTCCTCCCCCCCCACCCAACTCTCTCCTCCCCCCCCACCCCACTCTCTCCCCCCCCACCCCACTCTCTCCTCCCCCCACCCCACTTTCTCCACCCCCCACACCCCACTCTCTCCCCCCCACCCCACTCTCTCCTCCCCCCCCACCCCACTCTCTCCTCCCCCCACCCACTCCCTCCCTCCCCCACCCCACTCCCTCCCTCCCCCACCCCACTCTCTCCTCCCCCCACCCCCACTCTCCCTCCCCCCCACCCCACTCTCTCCTCCCCCCCACCCCACTCTCCCCCCCCACCCCACTCTCTCCTCCCCCCCCACCCCACTCTCTCCTCCCCCCACCCCACTCCCTCCTCCCCCACCCCACTCTCTCCTCCCCCCACCCCACTCTCTCCTCCCCCCCACCCCACTCTCTCCTCCCCCCCACCCCACTCTCCCCCCCACCCCACTCTCTCCTCCCCCCCACCCTCTCTCTCCTCCCCCCACCCCTCTCTCTCCACCCCCCCACCCACTCTCTCCTCCCCCCACCCCACTCTCTCCTCCCCCCCCACCCACTCTCTCCTCCCCCCACCCACTCTCTCCTCCCCCCACCCACTCTCTCCTCCCCCCCACTCTCTCCTCCCCCCCACTCTCTCCTCCCCCCCACCCCACTCTCTCCTCCCCCCCCACCCCACTCTCTCCTCCCCCCACCCCACTCTCCTCCTCCCCCCACCCCACTCTCTCCTCCCCCCCCACCCCACTCTCTCCTCCCCCCCACCCCTCTCTCTCCTCCCCCCCCACTCTCTCCTCCCCCCCACCCCACTATCCCCCCCACCCCACTCTCTCCTCCCCCCACCCCACTCTCTCCTCCTCCCCCCCCACCCCACTCTCTCCTCCCCCCCACCCCACTCTCTCCTCCCCCCCCCCCCCCCACCCTCTCCGCCAGTCACTCGTTTTGAGCAGTTTTGAGCGGCTTCTCCTCTCCTCCACAATGTTAAATCGAATCCAATCACTCGGAATCCGTACCTCGGCGATGGACCTGCAGCCAAAGCCGTCTGTCCCGACCCGGCTCCCGCGGGGACCTCGGCTGCAAGAATCCCAACTCACCGCCTTTGGAGATTTCATCACCAAATCCACATCATCCCCGAAATTCAAACTTCGTCTGAATTATCAACGAGAATTTGATTAATATGCAAATTTAAGCCAAACAGCTCCATATAATTCTTTCAGTAGAAGGTAATTAATCACTCGTTAAGGCAAATTAATACATATATCAATTCTGTCAGAAACATGTTCTGTTCAATAGCCCGTAAAATTGAAGTTTGAAGAATTAAAGGCGGTTCACCAACATTATGAGTAAGACTTTCAAATTGATCCTCTTTAGCAATCAATCAACACCCTCCCCTGGGTTAATATGGGCTAATTCTTTACACCAAATCACCCGCTTTAATGGCACACAGTCGATAGAAAGTTAACAAAAATGATAACGAAGTCAGGCCCAGGTGGTTGGTGATAAAGATGAAGTTCAGCGGCCGGACCCGGGCGAGATGGCGGCAGGGGGAGAGAGAGGGGGGGGGGGAGAGAGAGGGGGGGGGGGGGGGGAGAGAGAGGGGGGGGGGGGGAGAGAGAGGGGGGAGAGAGGGGGGGGGGGGAGAGAGGGGGAGAGAGGGGGGGGGGAGAGAGGGGGAGAGAGGGGGGGAGAGAGGGGGGGGGAGAGAGGGGGGGGAGAGAGGGGGGGGGAGAGAGGGGGGGGAGAGAGAGGGGGGGGGGGGGGAGAGAGAGGGGGGGGAGGAGAGAGAGGGGGGAGAGAGGGGGGGGGGGGGGAGAGAGAGGGGGGGGGAGAGGGGGGGAGAGGGGGGAGGGAGAGAGTGACCGAGTGATCGAGAGAGTGACCGAGTGATCGAGAGAGAGTGAACCGACCGACCCTCACCCCCCGTCCCGGGACCCCCGGCACCATACCCCGCCCCCCGCCGGCCTGACCCAGCTCCTCGCCCACCCCCGTTCGACTGGGGCCCTTTGACCCCCGGGCCCCTGGGACCCCAGTCCGCCCCGGACCCCCAGTCCCCCCACCTACCCCCTCCTCGCCTTGGTCCCGGGACTGCCCCCTCCCTGTCCCGGGAACCCCGCCCCCAACCGGCCTGTCCCGACACCTCGTCACCGTCACCGCCCCGCCCCCCCCGGTCGTCTCGGGCCCTTTGAACCACCCGGCCCCCCCCCCCCCCTCCGTCCGTGTCCCGGCTCCTGCGACCCCACCCCACCCCCGTGAACCCCCACCGGCTTTGAACTCCCCGCCGGCCTGTCCCTCCCCTCCACTCTACACCCTCCTCTCCACATCTTTTACCTCTCCTCCTCCACTCTGCCCCCATCCCCTCCACCTCCACCCCTCCACCCGCATCCCCATCCCCCACCCCCCCTCCACCTCCACCCCCTTCACCTCCATCCACTCCACCTCCATCCCCTCCACCCCCTCCACCCCCATCCCCTCCACTCCCATCCCAAATCCCCTCCACCCCTCCATCCCATCCCTTCCATCCCCATCCCTTCCTCCACCTCCACCACCTCCATCCCCTCCACTCTGCGTCTCTCTACGCCCCCTCCCCTCCATGACTCCGTGGGTCATTTAAGTGTGAACCGGTCAGACACTGTGACCTTGTCCACCGGCACCAGTTTGCCTCGACAAGGGATAATTAGGAATAGCCCTCGGCAAGGCGAAGGGTCTAGTCTCACCCCGCTCACTCCCTCTTCTCCCCTCTCCCACCAGACAAGCGGTACAGAAGTATGAAAACGCACACCTCCAGATTCACGGACGGTTTCTTCCCCAGCTGTTATCAGGCAACTGAACCACCCTACTAACAACAGGAGAGCGGTCCTGACCTCCCATCTACCTCATTGGAGATCATCGGACTATTTTAATGGGACTTTACTGGACTTTATCTGGCACTAAACATTATTCCCGTCATCCTGTATCTGTGGACGGCTTGATTGTAACCGCCTACAGTCTTTTCGCTGACTGATGAGCACGCAACACAAAGCTTTTCACTGTACCTCGGTGCACGTGACAATCCAATAAACTAAACTAAAATAACTCTGGCGTTTATATAGCGCCTGCCCCTGTACCCGCTGACTGGTGTGTCCGTGATCCCTCCCAGGTGCTCTGACCGGGGAAGGGGGGGGGGGGGGGGGGGTGGGGGTGGGCAAGGAGTCGGGATCCGCCCTCACTGTAAAGAAGCTTGCAATCCGTTTAAACGCTGGAAAGACCGGATCAGGTTATT
>NC_135968.1:15987919-16170979 GCF_053455715.1 Rhinoraja longicauda
ATTGAAAACAAAAATCAAGCTTTGAATTAAATCCATCAACGTGAAGCATGTTTCACAAATTTAGTTGCTTTATGTAAAATGTAAACAAACAATGTGTCATAGAGTCATGCAACATGGAAACAGGCCCTTCGCCCTACCTTGAAAAGTGTTCCCGATGTTGGGGGAGTCCAGAACCAGAACCAGGGGTCACAGTTTAAGAATAAGGGGTAGGCCATTCAGGACTGAGATGAGGAAAAACTTCTTCACCCAGAGAGTTGTGAATCTGTGGAATTCTCTACCACCGAAGGCAGTGGAGGCCAATTCACTGGATGTTTTCAACAGAGAGTTAAATTTAGCTCTTAGGGCTAAAGGAATTAAGGGATATGGGGGAAAAAGCAGGAACAGAGGTACTGATTTTAGATTATCAGCCATGATCATATTGAATGGTGGTGCTGGTCCAAGGGCCAAATGGCCAACCCCTGCACCTATTTCTCTATGTTTCTATGTCCATGCAGACCAAGATGCCCCATCTACACTTGTCCCATTTGTCCATATTTGGCCCATATCCCTCTCCAAGCTTTCCTATCCACGCGGTGTTGCAAGTAAGAATGCCATTGTCCTTTTTCGGACACAAGACAATAAAACACCCTTGACTCTTGACTTGAATATGTCCAGCTGTCTTTTAAAACGTCATTAAGTACCTGCCTCAATTACCTCCTCTGGCAGCTCGTTCCATATACCCACCACCCTCTGTGTGAAAATTGTTGCCCCTCAAGTTCCTATTAAACCTTTCCCCTCTCACCTTAGACCTCTGTCCTCTGGGGGGGATTCCCCTACCATGGGGAAAAGACTTGATATTTTGATAAAGTAGAGATTTAAAAATCTAATTTTAGGAGGAGCACGGCTTAATCCATGTCCTTCCAATAGGCAGAGAGCAGATATTCAGCGGTTGCACGGCGGCATGGTGCTAGACTGAAGCACCAAGCCCATGGCTGCCGTACCAACGTGCCCCTGCCTCTGTGTGTGAGACCCTCATTCCCCTCAGCTCCCCGGCCCCACCTCCCCTTGCCGTCTCCGTGCGAAAGGCGCTGAAATCCAAGCAAGGTCCGCAACAGGTTCCACTCGCGAGGAATGTTCCAGAAGGCCGTCGAACAGGTGGCCGTCAACCTCGGACCCGGCGAGCTGAGATTCCTGTCGTGGGCTCGGAAGGTCTCTGTGAAGGCCGGGGATTGGGGCGGAAACAGTGCTGCAATAAAGTCGGGAGCGGCCAGGTAGCATTGAAACCATATCCAGCAAAAGTACACCTTTCCCCACATTGCTGCCACCAATGCTTAACGCTGGGACTGTGGGTTTCAAACGGCCTACTAGGAACTCGAAGCAGACATCACCATCATTAATTATGGTTTATTATGGTTACGTGTACAGTGGAAAACTTTGTTTGCGTGCTATCCAGTCTAGTTTCATTTAGAGATACAGCAAGGCAATAGGCCCTTCAACCCAGCATGTCCATGCCGACCATTGATCAACCGTACACACAATTTCTCTGTTATCCCACTTTCTCATCTGCTCGTATAGTATGCAAAAACGAATCTTTCCGCTATAACTCGGTGCATGTGACCATGATCTATGGCACAGAAATAGGCCCTTTAGCCCAACTTGCCCATGCCGACCCAGATGCCCCATCTAAGCAAGTCCCACCTGCCTGTGTTTGGCCCATATCCCAATAAATGTTTCCTATCAATATACCTGTCCAATTGTATTTTAAACGTTGTTATCGTAAATATATTATTGAAATGGGTTCTCCTTGTATGGGTACACTAGCATGTTTTAGCAAGAACATGCCTAAATAAATTCCTAATGTTTTAGTATTAGTTTAGAGGTTGAGCAGGGAAACAGGTCCCTCTTTTCCATGTTGACCATCGATCATCCGTTTGCACTAGTTCTAGTAATCTCACTTTCTCATCCACTCCCTACACTGGGTGCAAATTACAGAGGGTCAATTAATTAATCTACAAACCCGCATGTCTTTGGGATGTGGGGGAAATCAGTGCACCTGGAGGAAACCCACTAGGAGAATGTACAGACACCCCAAGATCAGGTTTGGCAGCTCGTTCCATGTACTCACCACCCTTTGTGTAAAACAAAAAGCTGCACTGCATGTTCCTATTTAATCTTTCCCCCCCCTTGCCTTAAAGCTATTTTCTCTGGTTTTTGATTCCCCTACTCTGGGTAAAAGTCTTCACCATATCTATTCCTCACATGATTTTATACACCTCTACAAGATCACCCCTCAGCCACCTGCACTCTAAGGAATAAAGTCCTCGCCTGCCCGACCTCTCCCTCGAGCTCAGGCCCTTGAGTCGTGACAACATCCTCGTAAATCTTCTCTGCACCCTTTCCAGCTTAACAACATCTTTCCTGTAACAGGGTGACCAAAACTGAACAAAATACTCTCAATGTGACCCTGGCCAATGCCTTGTATAACTGTAACATGACCTCCCAACGTCTATACTCAATACTCGAAGCCACTGCCTTCATAATCCTTCCTGTTGCGTTTAGGGGAGACCTGTCTGGGATGAATAACCTTTCCATTCCCTGTAATGATCCAGTCTGCCTTGTCCTGTCTCCCTGTTTCATACCTTTTATGGTTCATCCCTTCAAGAGTCAAAAGTGTCGTCAGATGCCCCGGTAACGGAACAAAGAAACTCAACTTGCTGCAGCTTTGCAGGCATCTTATCGCAACAACACACAGATACATAAATATACAATAATCTGTAATAGGAGGACATTGCTTCAAAGTGATCGAGACAAAGATTAATGCCTGGAACGCACTGCCAAGGCAGATATAATAGTGGTGTTTAAGAGGCTTTTGGATAGGCACATGGCTATGCAGGGAATGGAGGGATATGGATCACGTGGAGGCAGAGGAGATTCATTTCGCTTGGCATCATGTTTGGCACAGACATTGTGGGCTGAAGGGTCTGTTCTTGTGCTGTTCTGTTTTATTAATTAATAATTAATAATTAGTAGTATTAGGTAAACAGACCATAATAGTGCAAACCATAGTGCAACCAAAACAAAATCCATAGCAAATCCTAATTACTGAGGTAGGGTTATGTTCAGTGTTACAATTTTATCCTGTTCCTTTTTTTTAACCATCATTCTTTCTCATTTTTTCTCTTTCTCTCTTTCTCTCTTTTTCTTTCTCTCTCTCTCTCTCTCTCTCTCTCTCTCTCTCTCTCTCTCTCTCTCTCTCTCTCTCTCTCTCTCTCTCTCTCTCTCTCTCTCTCTCTCTCTCTCTCTCTCTCTCACTCTCACTCTCTCTCTCTCTCTCTCTCTCTCTCTCTCTCTCTCTCTCTCTCTCTCTCTCTCTCTCTCTCTCTCTCTCACTTCCTCTCTCTTTTTCTTCCTTTCTCTCTCCTTCTGCTCTCTTTCTCATTCTCTTTCTCTCTCTTTCTTTCTCTCTCTCCGTCTCTCTTTTTATCTCTATCTCCCGTCTCTCTTTTTTTCTCACTTTCCCCTGCTCTCTTTCTGTCAGTCTCTCTATCTCTTTCTCTCTCTCCCTGTTTCTTTGTTCCTCTGCCACTCTGGAAACCCCCCCCCCCCCCCACCCCCATCCCACGAGACATATAACCTCCACCCAACAAACAATGGGCTGTGATCTGGGCACCTGAACCTATTCAGTCACTTCTCACTTTCCCGAACTTGTGAAGTTAAAGGCGGAGATCAGAAGAGGAAGGGGGATTAAGAGATCTCGCTGGGAAACTGAAACTCCTTGCAGCAACACCCAACATCTGCACGGACCCCAGCCTGTCCCTCAGAGAATGCTTTTCTTCCCCCCACCCACACCACACACCCCCTCCCCACTGCCCCCTTGCCTGGCAGACAGGGGTCTAGAGAAAGTGTGCACACCTGCTCGGATCCAATTTCCCCAAAAATGCGGAACGCAATTTCACGACATTCCCAGAAGGTCTGGGTTTAATTCCCATCCCCATCCCAGTGCTACACTGGGCTCCTCGTGACATTGAGAAGCTTTCTGGTCCAATCTTGTCGTGACTGGGTGGCTCAGTCAGATCATGGCGGGATCACAAAGCAAACCGGAGAGAAGGAGCGAGAGATGCGGAAAGGGAGGGAGGAGGGAGAGAGGGAGGAGCAGGAGAGATGGAGGGAGAGAGGGAGGAGAGGGAGAGAGGGAGGAGAGATGGAGGAGCAGGAGAGATGGAGGGAGAGAGGGAGGAGAGGGAGAGATGGAGGGAGAGAGGGAACAATGTTTAGTGCGAGATAAAGTCCGATTAAAGATACTTAGATGTCTCCAATAAGATAGATGGGAGTTCAGGACCACTCTCTAGCTGGTGAGAAGATGGTTCAGTTGCAGCTGGGAAGAAACTGTCCCTGAATCTAGACAGCATGCAAACAAGGCTTTTCAATGTATCTAGGTACATGTGATAATAGTTAACCAACCCTGAAAGCAGTCTGAAGAAGGGTCCTGGCCCGTTACATCATCTGCCCATTCCCTCCTCAGACACTGCCTGACTCGCTGAGTTCTTCCAGCATTTTGTTTTTTGCTCCAGATTCCAGCATCGGCAGAATCTTGTGTCCTCAGTAAACAGCCACACTCAGCACTTACTTTGAAACTTCTGATTTTACTTTGTCAGTGAATTAATTAAGTGTGGGTTTGCCCTGGGATGTAGATGCTGGTGGAACAATGGCCTTTGTGCATTGAATATCATGCAAAGATTTCAACTGGGATTCCTCCTTTAATCAAATATTGTAATAAAAGTTATTACTTCCAGTGGAGTACAAAAATGTACAGCCAGCCATTGTTATACATTATCCACTACCTGTGAGAATGATCTGCAATATATCTTAGTGGTACACTGAATTACAAGAATGTCAAACCGGGGAATTGGTGGAGACTGGTACTTCCATGGGTTTCATGGTTGGTCTTCCAATCAAACTCATCGGTAAAGAAAAGTCTGAAGAAAGGTCCCGACCTGAAAAGTCGCCTCTATGATAATCAGGTTAACGAACGGTGAAATTTTGACAGCTCTGGGCCTGTACTCACTGGAGTTTAGAAGGATGAGGGGGGTCCTCATTCCTGGATAGAGTCGATGTGGAGAGGATGTTTTCACTAGTGGGAGAGTCGAGGACCAGAGGGCACAGCATCAGAATAAATGTACATGGCTTTAGAAAGGAGATGAGGAGGAATTTCTTGAGTCAGAGGGTAGTGAAATTCATTGCCACAGACAGCGGTGGAGGTTAAGTTATTGGATATTTTTAGAGCGGAGCATGAAAGATTATGGGGAGAAGGCAGGAGAATGAGGTTGAGAGTGAAACATAGATCAGCCATGATCGAATGGCGGAGCAGACCTGATGGATGGAATGGTCTAATTCTATTCCTATGTCTTATGGTCTTGTACATGTTTTCCAGAGATGCTGTCTGACCTGCTGAGTTACTCCAGCACTTTGTGTTTTAGAGCAGAGGGATCGAGGAGTGCAGGTACACACTTCCTTGAAAGTGGCATCATAGGTAGATAGGGTGGTCAAAAGAAGTTTTAGACCAATAGTCTTTATCAGTTAGGGTATTGAGTGGGGGCATTATGTTACAGTTGCAGAAGACATTGGCGAGGCTACACTTGGAGTATTGTGTTGAGTTTATGTCACAATGCTATGGGAAAGATGCCATGAAGCTGGAAAGAGTGCAGAGAAGATTTATGAGGATGGTGCCAGGAACCAATGGCCTCAGTTATAGGAAAAGATTGGGCAGATGAAGACATTATTCCTTGGAGCTCAGGAGGCTGATGGGTGATCTTACAGAGGTATATAAAATCATGAGGGGAATAGATGGGGTGAATACACAGTCTTTAACCCAGAGTAGGGGAAACCAGGGGATGATATCCTACCTGTGGCAGGGCACCCAGAACTGCAGACAATTTGGTAGAAAGAAAAAGGAGAGGCAGTGGAGAAGAGATGGTTTAGAGGCAAAGGAAATGGAAGAACTGAGGCTGCCTTACAGCGCCAGAGACCCAGGTTCGATCCTGACCTCGGCTGCTGTCTGCAAGGAGTTTGTACGTTTTCCCTGTGACCGCGTGGGGTTTCTCTGGGTGCTCCGGTTTCCGTCCACATTCCAAAGTTGTAAGTTTGTAGGTTAATTGGCTTCTGTATATTGTCCCTAGTGTGTAGGACAGAACTAGTGCATGGGGATCACTGGTGAGCATGATTCCATGCTATATCTCTAAACTAATGTTAACTAAACTAAATTAAACTAAACAGGACAAAACTAAAATAAAGTAAAGTAAACTAAACTAAGCTAAATGGAGAGGTGGTGAATGGGATCGATATGATTGATCCACACACATACGGCAGACACTTGACCGGCTGAGTGGTCTCATTCCGTGCTGTTACTATTTTGTTATTTTATTCTCTAATACTGGAAGTGTAGGACATTCAGCACACCTCCTCTGTTCCCATCACCTTACTAATTCCCCCTGATACAGCCCCATACCAAGACAGAGTGCTGGCAGTGTGCCTATGTTAGTGAGCTGTGTGGGTGGGTAGCTTAATCATTTTTTAGGAGTCTGTGTGAGTGTATATGTTTGTGTGCTCATGTGTCTGTGTGTGTGAGTATGTTGTGTGTGTGCCCATGTGTCTGTGTGTGTGAGTGTGTTGTCTGTGTGCCCATGTGTCTGTGTTTGTGAGTGTGTTGTGTGTATGCCCATGTGTCTGTGTGTGTGTGTTGTGTGTGTGCCCATGTGTCTGTGTGTGTGAGTGTGTTGTGTGTGTGCCCATGTGTCTGTGTGTGTGAGTGTGTTGTGTGTGTGCCCATGTGTCTGTGTGTGTGAGTGTGTATGTTTGTGTGCCCATGTGTCTGTGTGTGTGAGTGTGTTGTCTGTGTGCCCATGTGTCTGTGTGTGTGAGTGTGTTGTGTGTATGCCCATGTGTCTGTGTGTGTGTGTTGTGTGTGTGCCCATGTGTCTGTGTGTGTAAGTGTGTTGTGTGTGTGCCCATGTGTGTTGTGTGTGTGTCCATTGTGCAGATGATTGTGTGTTTCTCTGTGTATCTCTGAATATATGTCTGCCTGTATCTGTGTATGCATGTCCGTGAGTCTGTGTGCGTGTGTGTGTGGCGTACCTGTGTGCGCAAATTTCCATGTGTGGCTGTGTGTGTGTGTGTGTCGGTGTGAGTTCTGTGTGTGCATGTGTCAGTATGAGTCTATGCGTGTGCATGGGTGTGTGTGTGTGTATGTCTGTGTATGTGTATAGCCGTGTATGTCTGTGTGTCGCTGTGTGTGTGTGTGGGGGTGTCCGTGCGTCCACACATCTGCACGTGTTACTCAGCACCTGACAAGCGTGTCGAGCTTCTCCCTGACATGCCGTGCCCTCTATCCACAGATATTCCACACCCCTGGCTGCTACTTTTAGATTGCTTCCGTGTCACTGATTAACCCTCTCTCACATCAGCACATCTGACACGCAGCCCGCAACCATGCACTACAGTCCTAAACCCAGACACACGCAGACACACATGGACACACACAGCTGCATACGGACACACATGGACATGGTCACACAAACACACATGGTCACACACGGACACACACGTTCACACAGACACATGCGGACACACAGACACACATGGACACGGACACACACGTACACACGGCCTCATGCAGACACACACAGACACATATGGGCGCGGACACACACCGTCGCACATAAGCACACACAGACAGGCGCAGACACATGCAGACACACACGGACACACACACATGCTCATGGACACACCAATACACACGCACACAGACCTTAGTTCTGGTTGGCGTAGAATTGGTGGGCCAAAGGGGCTGTTTCCATGCTGTATCACTAAACTAAACTAAACTAAACTAAACTAAACTAAACTAAACTAAACTAAACTAAACTAAACTAGACACTGTTCCTCTGAACCACTCATATAGGGTAGCTGTGTCTCAATTTAACATTTCACAATGAAACAGCGCCTTTGACAATGCAGGCTTCCCTCAGTACACATACTCACGCAATAGGCGACTTATATAAACTCGCTCTGACGTAAACGATTCGGTACACTGTCCCTAGTGCAATCAAGGCAGTTTGTAACTTCCACAACACTGTGCGATCACTCAAGTTTACATCGGAAACAAGCTGGCAATGGTGGTGGTGGTGCTTACCTAGAAGACTGTGCACCGCAGGAAGTGCCCTCAACCCCGCTGAGACAGTTAAGAGTCCAGGGTCAAGAGTCATGAGTATTTTATTGTCATATGTCCCAAAAAGAACAATGAAATTCTTACTTGCAGCAGCCCAACAGAATACGTAAATATAGTACTCTGTAAACAATATAATCAATGAAAAAAAAGTTCATATGCATACATACACACAGATACACACACACTCTCTCATATCTTCTTTCCGATGGCAGGAATGAAATGAATGAGTGGCCAGGGTGGTGATGAGGCAACGACTCCTGTAGATCCCTACGATGGCAAGGAGGTCAGAACCCATGATGGACCGGGCAGTATCCACCACCTTTTGCAACATTCTTCGCTCCTGGACGTTCAAGTTGCCGAACCAGGCCGTGATGCAGCCAGCAAACTCTCAGTGAGTTATTTTGGGCAGGGGAAGTGTATGGTGATTCTGACCTACATAAAATCTGACTTACGTAAAAGCTCACGGAAAGTAACCCTTATGTAAATCGGGAAAGCCTGTACTGTGTTAGAGCGTCGAGTGTCAAAGTTACTGAATCAGGACCTGTCTGGAGAAGTGTCCCGACCCAAAACGTCGCCCTTCCTCTTTCTCCAGAGATGCTGCCTGACCCGTTGAGTTACTCCAGCACTCTGTGTCTATCGTCAACTTCTGGCATGGAATCTGTTGTTCCATTATTCAATTATTCCTGAATTATTGTGTTTATTTTCTTTCTGCACCATGCTTTTAAACGTTGATTCCTGGTTGTGGCAATGTTTGGTGGGTCATAAAATTGTTTTATTTAATTATATTGTATAATTATAATGTTTTATTGTGACATGGTGGGACTCTACTGGCTTACACATCACCAATTTATTGAATTACGTTTCAAGCTCAGAATGTTATTGCATCCATTCAGTTTTGGCCACCCTGCTATGAGAAAGATGCCATTAAGCTGGAAAGAGTGCAGGGAAGATTTACGAGGATGTTGCCAGGACTTGAGGGCCTGAGCTGTAGGGGGTGGAAGCTAGCTTTATTCTAGGACTTTATTCTTTAGAGAGCAAGAGGCTGAAGGGTGATCTTATAGAGGTGTATAAAATCATGAGGGGAATAGATAGGATATTTCTAAAGCAGATATTGATAGATTCTTAATTAGTAAGGGTGTCAAAGATTACGGGGATTGAGTGGAGGAGTGGACTCGATGAATTGAATGGCCTAATTCTGCTCCTCTGCCTTATAGATTTAGAAGGAGTGAATGCACAGTCTTTTTCCTCAGGTAAGGGAATTAAGAAGAAGAGGAATCCTAGAGACAGCAGGGTGACCAGAACTGCACACAGTGGAGTGGAAAAAAGAAGGAGAGGCAGAGAATACGGATAAAGTGAATGTTCACTGTCAATTACCCGGGGTAGGGGAATCATGAACCAGAGGGCATAGGTTTATGGTGAGAGGGGAAAGGTTTACTGGGAACGTGAGGGGCAACTTTTTCACACAGAGGTTGGTGGGTGGAGTGAGCTACCGGAGGACGTAGTTGAGGCAGGTACTATAACAACATTTCCAAGATATTTGGGCAGGTACATGGATAGAAAAGACTTAGAGGGACATGAGCCAAACTTGGGCAGGTGGGACTAGTTTAGAGGGGCATCTTGGTTGACATGGGTGTTTGGACGAAAGGCCTGTTTCTGTGCAGTATGACACTATGACTCGGTTGTGATCTTCTCCTCCACATTACCTCGATCAGCCATTTTGCTGCAGTATTAGTTAGCCAGTTGTTGCTGTCCTCGGCATTGTGCTGTTAGTGGCTGCTAATGTATGGGCTTGCCGTATAGTGTCCTTTTATTGTTTTGTGGATAGTTATGGTAGAATTATGTTATGCTGTCATTTTATTATTGTACTGTTGTGTGCCATTATTGCATTTGTTTCTCATTCCCTGTGCAATATGTATAATTCCTGCACTTGATTGATGGATGTTCACGGTTTTTACACTTAATTTATATGGCATGCTACTGCCAGAGTCTCACATTGTAGCGTGACTTCATTGCCGGACTATTGGCAGGTTCCCACATTGGACCTGGGATCCTTGCAGTTATTATAATATATTGATGGCTTATCGACTCATTCAGTTGCAGTGCTGTAGTTATGGGTAAGGCTGTTTGGGGTATGAATGGATTATTAGATTGGATTTCGCCGCTGACAGATGGTTGCGGAATTATTGAAGAGTGGAATTATTGTAATTAATAATTCTACATTATAGTCCATTGTTGAATATGAATAAATTATTAGGCTGGATTTAAATACTGATGGACTTGAAGAAGATTGAGGACATTTTGGTATGCCTATGAATACTCTATCGAACTTGTACAGGTGTACGGTAGAGAGCACACTGACTGGTTGCATCACGGCCTGGTTCGGTAACTTGACCGCCCAGGAACAATGGAGACTACAGAGAGTGGCGAGCACTGCCCGGCCCATCGCAGCAACTGACCGCCCCACCATCGAAGGGATCTACAGGAGAAGCTGCTTCAAAAAGTCAGCCAGCATCATCAGAGACCGGCACCACCCTGGCCACGCTCTGATCTCATTGCTACCATCAGGAAGAAGGTGCAGGAGCCTGAAACCCATGTGGGTCTTCAATGTTAGTTGCCTTCTTGGATCAGCCACTCCTACAGAGTCATTCAATGGTGGGGAGGTCAGTACCCGTGATGGACTGTCTAGCACTTTCTGCAACCTCTTTCATTCTTTGGAGGCATTTGAGTTGCCGAACCAGGCCATGATGCAATCAGTCTATGTGCTCTCCACCATACACTTACAGATGCACGCTTTGAGAACAAAGATTTTACGAGGTAGCATCTTATTTGCAGCTTCCGCATTTTTATCCCTGTGCTACTGTTCTTTCTCTGTGGTTTCTCTACAAGCGAATGTTGTTCTTATTCCATCAGTGCCAGATGTTTGATTGTTTAACCTAGTCCAAATACACTGCAGGCGTAAAACCAGAGACTGCCGGAAACACTCAGTCAGCCAGGCAGCATCTGTGGATGGAGAAGCAGTTAGTATTTTGCCATGGAGATGAGGAAAAATATTTTTTGCCAGAGTGTGGTGAATCTATGGAATTCATTGCCACAGAGGGCAGTGGATGCCAACTCATTAGGGTGGCACGGTGGTGTAATGGTTGATTTGCTGCCTTACAGCGCCAGAGACCCGGGGTTTGATCCTGACTACAGGTGCTGTCTGTACGGAGTTTGTACGTTCTCCCTGTGACCACGCAGTTTTCTCCAGGTGCTCCAGTTTCCACCTGCAAAGACGTACAGGTTTATAGGTTAATTGGCTTAGGTAAAAGTATGAATTGTCCCTAGTGTGTAGGATAGTGCTAGTGTAATGTTTAAAGCTGGGCGCCGTGGACTCTGTGGGCCGAAGGGCCTGTTTCCACACTGTATCTCAAAGGCCCCAGTGATTGGGTATTTTTAAAGTGGAGGTTGATAGGTTCTTGATTAGTAGGAATGTCAAAGGTTACGGGGAGGGGGTTATGGATATGCAGGGAATGGAGGGATGTGGATCACATGCAGGCAGAGGAGATTAGACATCATGATCGGCACGGACATTGCGGGCTGAAGGGCCTGTTCCTGTGCTATACTGTTTTATGTTCTTTGAGTTATTGTATTGTTAAATTTTTAATTAATCAGTCGGTAATTACAATTTCTTACAGCCCTGGTGCATTGTTGCAAATTATTTTCAAGGATTATGATCTGGGCCGGTCGTTTGATTCGCCCTCTTCGATCATTTCATTGATGGATTGGTCTTTAGGCTGCCTTGCATTGAGGATTATTGTCTGGCTTCGTTACTTTATTGATGGGCCATTGTTATCAGGGATTATTGCCTGGTTCGTGCTGATTATTATATTGGATTATTGTGCTGACTGATGGCGGGATGTTGGTTATTATATTGTTGTGCTATTGTGTTGAATTATTTTATTACGGTGCTGAAATGAGCTTGAGGTAAGTCCCAGCCCATTACTGGTGGCCTTTTGACATGAGTTCTGTTTTGTTTGTCTCCCTGATATGATACTGCATCTACTAAGTGACTCCTCCAAAGGTCTATCACAGGAGCATATTATTGTTGGGGTTTCAACATATTTGAACCATTGCCCTTTCAGAGCACACAGTACATTGAACAGAACAGCACAGAAACAAGCCCTTCAGCCCGCAATGTCCGTGCCAAACATGGTGCCGACAAACATCTCCTCTGCCTGCACATAATCCATATCTCTCCATTCCCTGCATTTCCGAATGCCTATCAAAAAGCCTCTTAAACTCCGCTATTGTATCTGCCTCCACCACCATTCCTGGCAGTGCATTCCAGGCCTGTGTGTAAAAAAACTCTTAAACTCACCACCCTCTGTGTAAAAAAACATGTCCTGCACATCTCCTTTAAACTTTGCCTCTCATACCTTAAAGCTATGCAGCCTAAGCTTTGATATTTCCACACAGGGAAAAAGGTTCTGACTGTCTACCCTATCTATGCCTCTTATCATTTTAGAAACTTCCATCAGGTCTCCTCTCAACCTCCAGAGAATGCAATCCAAGTCTGTCCAGATAGTTAACGATCTTGCTAGTTCAATACGTTTTTAATTGAGGCCAAATGTTTCATTGAGTGATAGAGATATACAAAGATATGCCTCTCATTATTTATAGGATCCTATCAGGTCTCCCCTCAACCTCCTACTGTCCAGAGAAAACTTCAGGTCAGTCGTGATAGCTAATACCCTCTAATCCAGGCAATATTCTGGCAAACCTCTTCTGTACCCTCTCCAAAGCTACATCCTTCCTGTAATGGGGCAACCAGAACACTACTCCAAATACGGCCCAACCAAAGTTTTATAAAGTTGCAACTGGACAATGGCACAAGATGCTCACCAATGTTCCTGGTTTTAGACCCATGCAGCATCTTGCATATACCCTTGTTTTATACCCAGAGAAACTTGTCAACTCTTCCAGCATGGAACAGTTTCTGAGGTCAGCATTGTGCAGTGTTCAACAGTTTGTTGGTTGCTGGGAAGAAGCCGGTCTTGAACCTGGAGGTCATGGTTTTCAGACTCCTGTACCTTCTTCAATGGTAGCAGTGACGTGAGAGTGCGGCCAGGTTGGTGTGAGTCTCTGATGATGCCGGCTGCCTTTTGGAGATAGCACCTCCTGTAGATCCTTTCGATGGTGGGCAGGTTAGAACTGTTCCATCACTTCCCCTGTAGAATAGCCCCGATACGTCCCACTTTAACTCGCTTTAAACCGCACTTTGCCTCTCAAACCAATTTACACTTAAACTTGTCTTCATCCGTTGCACCTTGAACGAGGTTATTTGGCCATTTCGGTCCTCACTGTTAGAAGTTCTGCAGTGTGAAGAATCTCCAGCAGGATTTCCAAGTTTGATTACTCTTCCAGGAATCTGAAGGTAGCAACAAGACGGATACTTCATGTCTCTGCCTGTTACCACTCTCCCGTTTACCATCACACGGTGCTGACTGCCTCTGATCTCTAATTACAGGAAGAGATTAATTTTACATGTTTAATAAATGCTTCTGTTTACGTTTGAGAGCTCCTGTAGCTGAATGTGCACTTTCCCCACGCCATACCACCACTAATTGCTTCTCTTCCTCATCTGCTCTCTCCAGCCCTTTCCAATATTGTAAAACCTGCTCCTGTTTTTAAATGCCTGCTTTGTCTTATGAAGCATGTTGGTGTTTCAAGGTTCAGAGCCGTTCAGGGCAGAGAATCTGATGCATGTTCACCTTGCAATCAAATACCTTTTTGCACAGAAATAATTTATTTAAGATTAAGATTTGCAAGTACTATCGCAACGTTTAAGAAACATTCGGACAGGTACATGAATTGGATTGGTTAGATGGATATGGGCCAAATGCAGGCAGGTGGGATTAGTTTAGATGAGACACGTTGGTCGGCATGGACACATTGGGCCACAGGGCCTGTTTTCACGCTGTATGACCCTATGAGTCATACAGCACAGAAACAGACCGTTCGACCCAACTCATCCATGCTGACCAAGATGCCCCATCTAAGCTTGTCCCATTTGTCCATGTTTGGCCCATATCCCTCTAAACCTTTCCAATCAACGTACCTGTCCAAATGCCTTTTAAAAGTTGGCTATGGAAGGTTCAGAGGGATTGCGACCAAATGTGGGCAAATGGGACTAGCCCAGTGTGCCGACTTGGTCAGCATGGACAATGTGGGCCGAAGGGCATGTTTCTACACTGTACAACTCCCTGCATCTATGACTCCCTCTCTCTCTCACACGCACATGCACACAAGTGCATACACATGCACACACGCATACACACGCGGGCGCACACACACGCAAACGCACACATACATACACAAACACTATAATATTTCTTTGCCCCTTTTGATATCCCTCTCCTGTTCTTCCCCCTCCCTCCCCCATCCGTGTTTCTCAGACGCAGATGATTTTAACGGTCCTCAGCGTTTTCCCCTGCGCCCGTGAGCTTGCTTTTATGTCCAATTTCACGGATGCAGGGGAGTGATTTAATGCTTCACTTTGAAGCCTGATCACTTTCTTTGGTCCTCTGTTGCAAAAAACCTTGATCCGATTACAAACTAACATTTAAGCCCAGTTTTTGAGGACACCTGGAATGACCAGCATGGTCAAAGCGTGGTGAGCTAGTGCAGAAATACCTAATGTAATCGCAAACCCCAATGAATGTTAAAGAGAGATAGAGGGATATAGCATGGAAACAGGCCCTTCGGCCCACTGAATCCATGCTGGCCATCAATCGCCCGTTTACACTAATCTAATCCACATTCATTCTCTCCATATTGTCATCAATAGCCCACTGAGTTTAACCTTTACCCACACACTCGGGGCAATTTACAGAAGACCAGTTAACCTGCAAACCAGGATATCTTTGGGATGTGGGAGGAAACCGGAACACTCGAGAGGAAACCTGCACGATCACGGGGAGAAAGTGCAAACTCCACACACACACACACACACAGCACCCGAGATGGGCATTGTGCTGGTGTCTGGTGCTGTGAGGCAGTGGCTCTACCAGCTGCACCATTGTGCTACGCTGGTGCCAAGTGTTGGTTTTAATCCTTCCTGAGTTTTGGAGACCGAGAAGGAAATTATGGGAGGAGCTTAAGGGCATTTTGGGGGGTGCGGGAGGTGAGTGCGCGGACATTTCACAGCCACCACCTTTCCCCTTCACCTACTCCCATCGCCATCTTGGGGGTGGACAATAAACGCAGTTCTGTTAATGGACTGCACATGAATAAATAATCAACGTTAGGTTAGGTTTATTATTGTCACGTATACAGAGGTACAGTGAGAAGCTTTGTCTGCCATGCCCTCCAATCAGATATACTATGCATAAACGCAATCAAGTCGAACTCAAGGGCAACAGGTAGAGCAAAGGGGAAGATACAGAGTGCAGAATATAGTTCTCAGCATTGTAGCGCACCAGTTCAAGAGACAAAGTCCAATATCCCATCAAAGTTTGTAAGTAATTAACTTTAACACTATCTGGAGTATCCAGGAACTACAGATGCGGGTACAGAAAAAAAGATACAAAGTGCTGGACCCCGAAACATCACCTATCCATGTTCTCCATAGATGCTGCCTGACCCGTTGAGTTACTCCAGCACCTTGTGTCTTTTTTTAAAGACCAGCTATCTTTGGCTGCCTGAGCCATGGGATGTCAGTAAACCTGAGCCGCTCCAGAAATGCAAGTCATAGAGTCATCCAGCACAGAAACAGGCCCTTCGGCCCTACTTGTTCATGACAATCAATATGCCTCCTCTACACTAGTCCCACCTGTATGCGTTTGGCCCATATCCCTCTAAATCTATTCTATCCATGTACTTGTCTAGGTGTCTTTTAAGCATTGTGATAGTACCTGCCTCAACTGCCTCCTCTGATAGCTCGTTCCATATACCCTCCACCTTACGTATGAAAAAGTTGCCCCTCAGGTTCCTATTAAATGTTTCCCCTCTAACCTTAAGCCTATGCCCTCTAGTTCTTGATTCCGCTACCCTGGGGAAATGACTGTGCATTCACCTCTCGTAATTTTATTCTCTTTTAAATCACCCCTCAGCCACCTGTGCTCCAAGGAATAAAGTACTAGCCTGCCCAACCTCTCCCTGTAGCTTAGGCCCTCAGGTCCTGGCAACACCCACCAATCGACGTGTACAGCTGAAGGCAGACGGTGTTGAAGGTTCCTCATCAAGGGTCAGGCTGGAAGGAAGGGCACTTAAAGAAAGTGTTGGAGGCGAGAGGAGAGGATTAGGAGAGAGAGGGACGAGGCAGCTGGTGGAAATCCCCACCCAGTGACTGCATTTCCTTGTCTGAGGAGCGCAGGGTTTTCGGGAGAGAAGCACGTTCCCTGAGCCGAACAATCACACTTCCAGTCTGGCAGCAGGTATAAATAAAAGTGTGGAATGCGGATGGATTACATAGAACGCGGAACAGTACAGCATGGGAACAGGCCCTTTGGCCCACAATGTCCGTTCCCAACATGATACTAAGTTCAACTAATCTCCTCTGCCTGCACGTGAACCATATCTCTCCATTCCCTGCATATCAATGTGTCTTGTGGTGCAGCGGTAGAGTTGCTGCATTACAGTGCAAGAGACCCGGGTTCGATCCTGACTACGGATGCTGTCTGTACAGAGTTTGTACGTTTCCCTGTGGGTTTTCTCTGGTTTCCTCCCACATCCCAAAGATGTACAGGTTTGTAGGTTAATTGGCTTTGGTAAAATTGTAAATCATCCATGGTGTGTTTAAAAATGCTAGTGTACGGCGTGATCTTTGGTTGGCGCAGACTCGTGGGCTGAAGGGCCTGTTTCTGAGCTGTATCTCTATAATCTCTAACATCTGGTTTATCTAAAGGCCTCTTAAGCACTAATATTGTATCTGCCTCCCATCACCACCCCGAACAGCATGTCCCAGGCACCCACTACCCTCTTTGTAAAAACTCTTCCCGCAAACCCTTCCTCACTCTGTCACCTCCTCCTCTCCTCGGAGTTCAGATCCACACTTCCGATACTTCCCGGTTTCTCAGATGGAGAGGGAGAATGAATGTAGCTGGGAGAGCTGACCACAAACATGACTTTCAAAAGATATTTGGACAGATATATGGGTTTATACAGAGAGCTATGGGCCCGGTGCAGGTAAATGGGCTAGCCTGGACTGCCATCTTGGTCAGCATGGACAAGGTGGGTCGAAGGGCCTGTTTCCATGGTGTAGAGCTCTATGTCTCTATGACCTTGGTTAGCATGCAGATTTGGGCTGAAGGGCCTGTTTCCATGCTGCATAACTCTATGACTCTGATCTTGATTAGCATGAGAGTTTTAGGCTGAAGGGCCTGTCCCTGTGCTGTATATCTCTATGACTATGGCTCTATTAATGTTGATTTTTCCCCAAGAGTCGGAGGTAATGTGAAACCTGATGAATTTTCAAAGCAGCACTGAAAGGGTTAACTCATCATTGTGACACCTTCCAACACTACCACTGACAACACAAAGAGCTTTGCTATTGTATATATATATATATAAAGTCCCCTTGATGCTAATTGAGGCTGTATGATCCAAGGCTGGAAATGATGTGAAAATTGCCACATATTGGAGAACAATATCTTCTCAATCTGCACATCAGCAGATATTAATAATTCATCTCCATTTTGCAACCAGCCCAGATAGTTAAGGGAGATGGTGCAAAAAAAAAGTTGCAAGATTGCAATAGAATGTAAAGAAATCATGCTCGGGTTGGCCGGTGGGGGGGGGGGGGGGGTCAGAAAAATGAGCCCAAATGTGGCAGTCCCAGACTGCCACACTGACTTTAGCCGAGTCTGTCTTTGTTCAAAAGACAAGAGGCAATGAACAATGAAATTCTCACTTGCTGCAGCTTAACAGGCCCTTTAGAGCAATAACAGATACAGATGGAGATAAAAATCTAATAAACAATAATACAATAAATTAACATTTACCAAGTAATTTGCATTATACTAGGTGACCATAATAGTGCAAAACCAAAGTCTGTAATGCAACCAAAGACATGGTCTGTAAAAGATCACAGTTGCTGAGGTCAGTGTTGTGCAGTGTTTAAGAGACTGATGGTTGCCGGAAAGAAGCCGTTCTTAACCTGGAGGTCACGGTTTTCAGGCTCCTGTACCTTCTTCCCGATGGTAGCAGTGAGATGAGAGCGTGGCCAGGGTGGTGTGGGTCTTTGATATTGGCTGCCTTTTTGAGGCAGCGCCTCCTGTAGGTCCCTTTGACAGCGGGGAGGTCAGTATCCGTGATGGACCGGGCAGTGTCCACCACTCTCCCTAGTCTCCTTTATTCCTGGGTGTTCGAGTTATTGAACCAGGCCGTGATGCTCTAGATCGTTGGTGTTGGAGGCAGATACAATTGTGGCATTTAAGAGACTTTTGGTTTGGCACATGGATATGCAGGGAACAGAGGGAAATGGATCACGTGCAGGCAGATAGGAGTTGGTCTTGGCATCATTTTGGGCACAGACATGGTGGGCCAAAGGGCCTGTTCCTGTGCTGTACTGTTCCATGTTCTATAAGTCTACACTGACCATCAAGCTCCCATTTTGCTTTCCCTCTTTTCCCATCTGCTCCTCACAGATTCTAGCCCTCACCTACACACGAGGGCAATTTACAGCAGCTAATTAACCCAATGACCAGGGTCACCCTAGGGGAAACCCATGTGTTAACTGGAAGAACGTGCAAACTACACGAAGACAGCAGCCAAGGTCAGGATCGAACCTGCATTGCTGGAGCTGGGAGGCAGTGTGGGGCAGGTTCGATGGGTAGAATAGCCGATTCCTGCTCTCAGCTCTGATAGTGATTCCTCCTCCATCTGCCTCCTTGTCCCACAGAAGAGTACCAACCCAAAACATCAGCTGTTCATACCCTCCACAGACCCTGCCTGACCTGCTAAGTCGTGCAGCACTGTGTTTTGCTCAAGATTCCAGCATTTGTAGTTCCTTGTGTCTCCATTTTCCTGTTTTACTGTGAGATTTACTCAAAGTATGCCCAAATGATGATGGGTGTATGGAACGAGCTGCCAGAGGAGGAGTTGAGGCAGGTACTACAACAACATTTAAGTCATTTGGACAGGTAAACAGATAGGAGAGGATTTGATGGACACCAAATGCTGGAGTAACTCAGCGGATCAGGCAGCATCGCTGGAGAAAAAGAATAGGTGAAGTTTCGGGTTGGGACCCTTCTTCAGACAAGGACTCTTTTTCGGATTTTTATTCTCCAGAGATGCTGCCTGACCCGCTGAGTTCCTCCAGCATTTTGTGTCTACATTTGGTATAAACCAGCACCTGCAGTTCCTTCCTACAGGTTTAGAGGGATATCATATCATATCATATCAAATATATACAGCGCGGAAACAGGCCTTTTCGGCCCACCAAGTCCGCTCCACCCAGCGATCCCCGCACATTAACACTATCCTACACCCACTAGGGACAATTTTTTACATTTACCCAGTCAATTAACCTACATACCTGTACGTCTTTGGAGTGTGGGAGGAAACCGAAGATCTCGGAGAAAACCCACGCAGGTCACGGGGAGGACGTACAAACTCCTTACAGTGCAGCACCCGTAGTCAGGATCGAACCTGAGTCTCGATATGGGCTAAATGTGGGCAGGTGGGACTAGTGTAGAAGGGGCATCTTGTTCAGTGTGGGCGAGTTGGGCCTAAAGGCCCGTTTCCGTGCTGTGTGATTCCATGACTCTAATTTGAAGACGCTCCCCCCCTCTCTCGTACGCTATTTCTAAGAGACCCTCTCTCACTGCTCCCCCACTGTGATTCTTGCTGCCCTACTGCCCTTCCCACCATGTTCCCACCCAGAGTCCGAAGAAGTATTTCTGGAGGACGTGGATAGCTGATGTTTCAGGTCAGGACTCCAAACCTTGCCTGTCCATTCCCTCCACAGATACTGCCTGGCCCACTGAGTTCCTACCGCACCTTGTGTTTTACTCAAGTTTCCAGTGTCCGCAGTGCCTCGTGCCTCAGTGTTAGAAGCTTGGTGAATGAGGGAGTTTTGGGAGAAGAGGCGAGTGGGGAAGAGGAAGCTCTGGAGTTTGGAGGTCGGGGGGTGCAACGGGGGGGCACTAAAGCCAAGGGTGAGGAGCAGCGGGGGCTTGGAGATGCGACCGTCCCGTCAAGCCTAAGGTTGAGCGAGGGTGTTGTCTATGGACACACCTCTGTGTCTCCATAGCTGCCTGTTTTATATCTTCATCCAGCTCCTATCTCAGCTGTTATCAGTAGGCGACAAAATGGGGAAAAGCTTGAATAAAATCAATGGGGAATAGGGAGACATTCATCTTTCTTAGACTCTGAAACGAAAAGGAAGATGCATTCACCGCTGAAAGGTTTAATGACATTAGCTCTGTCCTTTAAATCCCTCCTGTCCTGAGTATCTCACTGCTGCTGGCGTGTTGCAAGGCTATTTTCTCAAACTTACCTCTCTGTTGTCTGCTAATATTCAATCATGCCAGTTCTCCGAGGCAGCATTGGAGATTGTCTGTGGATGGGCCTATTTTTTTACATCGCTGTTATTGGCAGTGTTCTGGTTTCATTCCCCAGCTAACATGCGCTCTCTGTCTACGGGGATAACAGCTTCAAAGTACACAGAGCAGTGCAGCACAGGAGCAGGCCGTTCGGCCCATAATGGCCATGCTGCACATGATGCCAAGTTAAACTAAACTCCTATTCCTGCACGTGATCCATGTCCCTCTACTCCCTACCTATGCATATGCCTATCCTAAGCCTCTTAAACACCACTATTGTATCTGCCCCCACCGCCACCACTGGCAGCGTGCTCCAGGCACCCACCACCCTCTGCATAAGCATCTCGCTCCATCACAACTCCTTTAAATTTTCCCACCTTAAGCCCATTCCCTCTAGTCTTTGATATTTCCACCCTGAGTAAATGGTTCTGACTGTCTAAATTATCCATGCCGCTCATATTTTATATACTCCTATCAGGTCTCCTCTCAACCTCCGATATTCCAGAGACAAAGTCCAATGTCCACAATGGGGGAGAGGTGAATCGGACAGTACCCCAGCTCACAGAAGGACCATTCAGATGCCTGATAACAGAGGAGAAGAAGCTGTTCCTGAGTCTTTCAAGCTCCTGTACCTTCTGCCGGACGGGAGCAGGGAGGAGGGGGAATGACTGGTGTGGGACAAGTCTTTGATTATGTTGGCTGCTTTCCCAAGTCAGCGTGAAGTGTAGGTGGAGTCAATGGTGGGGAATCTGGTCTGTGTAGAAACAAGGAATTGCAGGCGATGGTTTGCAAAAAAAGACACAAAGTGCTGATGAAGGGTCCCGACTCAAAACGTCAGCTCTCCATGTTCTCCAGAGCTGCAGCCTGAGTGATGGACTGAGCTATATCTTACTTGTAGTCTTGGGCAGGTTGTTGGCAAATGCTGGGAGCGATGTCCTGGGAACCCCAGTGAATTTCCCAGTCTAATCCCCTACCATGATCCAGGGAAGCAGAACGCTGGAGTCGCAGATGATGGTAGAAATATCAGCTGTTTATTCGGTAATGAGTTCAAAAGCGGTCTTAACTCCTGTCAGCTGTTTAAATAAAAAAAGATTAAAAAATAGCAACCTTGGATTCAATTAAGCAACTCGACTTGGAAGTTCAGCACAAAATTACTGGTGCAACTGTAGAATTCACACCACAGAGTCAAAATAACACTTGGCAGGAGTGGAATTAAAGGTACAAGCTGACATGTCAGAGCTGCTATTATTGACGATAATCTCATTCACCTGATTGCACATCGCAAAACAATATCTTCCAATAAAATATTTACAATCGGTTTTTGAGGCACTCAGCTCTTTTACGGAGATTGATAAGAGGCAGATCACGTGCTCAAATCAGACGGTTGAATTAAAAGAGGCCAAATTTTCATGTAAAACGAGTTGGAAAACCATGAGTCAGGGATCCAGACGGGATGCAGACTCCGGTACTTTCTCATTGTCTGGAGGCCAAGTTGTTTTATCCCACACGGTGGATTCTCTCTCCCTTCCCCATCCTCCACCCCCCTCCCGCCTCTGTCTCCAACTTCCTGCAGTCACAGAGCTGTACAACACTGAACAACCCTTCGGCCCAACTCATCGATGCTGACCAATTTGGCATTTTGGGCTGGTCCCATTTGGCCCATCTCCCTCCAAATCCTGCCTATCCTTATATACGTTTAGTGCAAGATAAAGTCCAGTAAAGTCAGATTAAAGATAGTTCAAGGATCTCGAATGAGATAGATGGGAGGCCAGGACCACTCTCTAGTTGGTGATAGGATGGTTCAGTTGCCTGATAACAGATGGGAACAAACTGTCCCTGAATCTGGAGTTGTAGGAAGGGACTACAGTTGTAGGTTTGTACCAAAGATAGACACAAAAAGCTGGAGTAACTCAGGCAACATCTCTGGAGAAAAGGAATAGGTGACATTTCGAATCGGGACCCCTCTTCAGACAGGCTGAAGTCTGAAGATAGGTCTTGACCCAAAAAGCCACCTGAATCTAGAGGTATGCATTCTATTGATTATTATATATTTGTCTGTGTGTTATTGCGTTTTTGGGCCTGTTAAGCTACAGCAAGTATGACTGTCATGCTTCTGCTGTTGGTACCTATGACAATGAAACACTCTTCATCCTTGATCCTTGACTCTTGACGTTGCTGGTTCTAACGCATGGAACTCCCTCACCAACAGCAGATAGACACAAAAAACTGGAGTAACTCAGCAGGACAGGCAACATCTCTGGCGAGAAGGAAAGGGTGATGTTTCGGATCGAGACCCTTCTTCAGACTGGTTAGGGATAAGGGAAACGAGAGATATAGACAATGATGTAGAGCGATAAAGAACAATGAATGGAAGAAATGCAAAAAAATAACAATGATTAAGAAAACAGGCCACTGTTAGCTGTTTGTTAGGGGAAAATGGGAAGCTAGTGTGACTTGGGGAAGGGATAGAGAAAGAGGGAATGCCGGGCTACCTGAAGTTAGAGAAATCAATGCTCATATTGGTTTATCCTGCCTAACCGTAATATGAGATGCTATCCCTCCAATTTGCGTTTGGCCTCACTTTGACAATGGAGGAGACCTAGGGCAGAAAGGTCAGTGTGGGAATGGAAAGGAGAATTAAAATGTTTAGTAACCTGGAGATCAGGTAGGTTCAGGCGGACTGAGCAAAGGTGTTCAGCGAAACTATTGCCCAGTCTACGTTTGGTCTCGCCGATGTATGTATCCACATCTTGAACCACGAATACAGTAGATGAGGTTGGAGGAGGTGCAAGTGAACCAACAGCAGTGTGGGATCACCTTCCCCAGAGGGTGTGCAGAAATGGAAGTGTACCTCACTGTACCATCCCAGGGCCAACAAGGGATGGGTAATAAATGCCCGCCTGCCTGCAAGGTACCAAGCATCTCCCCAAACTTCATTAAAAAAAACATGTAGAAATAAGGAACTGCAGGTGCTGCTTTACAATAGGCACAGGGTGCTGGAGTAACTAAGGGAGTCAGGCAGCACCTCTGGAGAATGTGGATAGGTGAAATTTTAGATAGGGACCCTTCTTCAGGTGTCTGAAGAAGAGTCCTGACCTGAAACATCATCTATTCATGTTTTCCAGAGGAGCTGCCTGATCTGGTAAGTTACTCCAGCACTTTTAACACCACCTGCACAGTACCAGCCTAGGGATGTCAGCAACTACTGAGGTGCTTTGGAAATGCAAATCCTCTGATCAACGTGGAAGCCAGGTGAACGTGGTTGGGGTGCCATTTCGGGTCGGGATCTTTCTGAAGAAGGGTTCCGAACCGAAACGTCACTTATTCCTTTTCTCCAGAGATGCTGCCTCACCCGCAATACTTTGTGTCCTTCTTCAGACTGGTGCCATCTTCCCCGCTGCTATCAGACTACTGCATAGTCCTCCTGTAAGCCAGGGTGCAGTTTTCCAACTGATCTTCCAACCTACCTCATTGTGGCCCTTGCACCTTTTCTCTGAAACTGTAATGCTATAATACTGCAACACTATATTCTGCACTCTGCACCTTTCTCTCTGTTATCCGTGAGTCTGTGGGCTGAATATAAATGCTTTAAATGAAATGGAGCAGTTTACAAACAAGGAGGCATGGAGGTTGCCTTTATGAGGAGGTATGTGGGGGATTGTTAATACAGTGGTTCACCTGATAGGTAGACACAAAAAGCTGGAATAATTCAGCGGGACAGGCGGCATCTCTGGAGAGAAGGAATGGGTGACGTTTTGAGTCGAGACCCTTCTTCAGACGAGAGTTCATCTGATAGTGCTGGTGCCTCACAGCGCTGGAGACTTGGGTTCGATCCTCACCACGGGCGCTCTCCATGTGGAGTTTGCACGTTCTCCCTACGACTGCTTGGGTTACCTCCGGGTGCTCCGGCTTCCTCTCGCACTCCAAAGACGTGCAGGTTTGCAGGTTAATTGGCCCTCTGTAAATGGTCCCTAGTGCGTGAGATAGTGCTAGTGTTTGAAAATGTGGAATAACATAAAACCAGTGTGAACGGATGATCGATTGTCAGCATGGACTCAGTGGGCCGAAGGGCCTGTTTCCGTGCGGTGTCTCTAAGCTGTAGAGAGAGTGGGGGAGATGGAGAGGCGGAGGATGATTATTGGGGCCCAATAATGAGGGAGTGAAGGTGAGGAGGAGGGGGGTGTCTGCAGGAGGACAAGGGAAGTGAGGGGAAGGGTAGGTGATGGGGAGGGGGTGGGGGGAGCAAGGGGCGACAGCGGGAGGCTGGTGGATGCAAGAACGTGTCCCTTCACCATCACTGCACCTTGTTATAGTGCAATTTTTGTCAAATGACAGGAGATTACTTGCCGTCGGGCTCTGGTGTGTGCTGGCTGTGGTGGTTTAGCTGAAGTATTTATGCCTGGAAGAGAGGAGTGTATGTTTTTGGAATAGCGTCTGACATCTGGGTCACTTCATTAATCTTGTACAAATAAACCTTCACTTCCATCCATCTCACTCCCCACCGTTCGGGAGCAGAGGGAAGGGCCTGTCACCCCCCTCCTGCCCCCCTTCGGACCCTGTGAATGGCCATTCCTCCCCCACCCCCCCCTCGTCCCCCTCCCCCCCCCCCCACCCCCCCCCCCCTCCCCCTCCCCCGTCCATTGGCACCAGACCCGGTCTCGCCCGCCCGGATCCCGGACATGGCACTGGATACGTTGCCTTCTAGGCCCGGACCGGGACAAACCTTCTCTCCAGTCCCACTGTCTCCCGGCTTAAATCAACACTTAAGGGCATTGTGTTGAGAAGTGCGGATTTTAACGGCTTTCAGCCATAAATCCTGCATAGAAATGTCAAGTATGGGCTGTGATAAATGAGCCAGTTAATTCTCCATGTCTGCCCTCTATTTTACACAGCCGTTTACCGTGCCTCGGATCCCTTTCCCTCGCCAACAGCCCTGCCATTCCTCTCCCTGCTCCTCCTCCACACTCCCAATTCACACCGTCCTTTCTATTCTCTTCTGCTCTCTTTTTTCCTTTCCCTCTCCCTCTCTCCATCTTTTTTTCATTCCTCCCATTGATCCCATTCTCTCTGCATCTCTTCCTCCCTCCCCTTCTCCCTCACTCTCTCTCTCTCCATCTTGTCACTCACCATATTTATCCCCTCTCTGCCTCCCTCTTCATTCACCTCTCCCTCTTCCTCACTCGCCCTCTCTTTATTTCTTCATCACTATTTATCCCATCATATTTATCCCCTCTGCCTCCATCTCTTACTTCACCCCTCTCTTTCTCTCTCTCCCTCCCTACCTCCCTCCCATCTTTTCTCTCTCTTTCTCCACCTTTTCACTCATTCTTTCGCTCTGCCTCCGTCTATTTATTTCCCTCTCCCTCTCTCCCACTCCATCTCCCCCTTGCTCTGTGCCTATCCAATTCCCTCTGCCCGATCCTTCATCTTCCCCTCTCTTACTGAGGGAGCACCGCACTGTGGGAGGGATTTAGTACTGAGGGAGCGCCGCACTGTGGGAGGGGGAGTACTGAGGGGGCGCCGCACTGTGGGAGGGGGAGTACCGAGGGAGCGCCGCACTGTGGGAGGGGGAGTACTGAGGGAGCGCCGCACAGTGAGAGGGGGAGCACTGAGGGAGCGCCGCACTGCTTCTCGTGTTTTTTATTGATTGATTGAAAGACAAGAGGTAAACAGGCCCTTCAGCCCACCGAGTCCACACCGACCATCGGTCACCTGTTCACACTGGATCTATGTTATCCCACTTTCTCATCCACTCCATACACACTCGGGGGCAATTTACAGAGGTCAGTTAAACTACAAACCCGCATGTCTGGGGTGTGGGAGGAAACCGGAGGACCAGGAGAACGTGCAAACTCCACACCGATAACACCCTAGGTCAGGATCGAACCCGGGTCCCAGGCGCTGTGGGGCAGCGGCTCTACCCCCTTTAATCTCACGGGCCCACATTGCTCTTCATTAAGCTTTATAGCACGAGGATTTGAATAATTCTTACACTTGCCGAATAATAGACTTAAATTGCGTTGACACAAAATGTGAAGTTATTAAGTGCAGAGCGTAAAGGCCGCTGCAAGGGAAGGGAGTGGAAAATGTAATGTGTTGATTTAATGAATTTTTTTTTCTTGCCAATCCCTAACTTAATCTGATGCCTTGATGCAGAAAATGGCATTGTGGAATCAGAGGCAGGCAGACTGCTTCTCTCAATGAATCATAACGAATGGATGAGGTTCAGCAATGATGTCATCTGCCTTCCCATCCCGCCTCTCCTTCTGGAGAGACAGACATCCATCATCTGACACTTAAAGAGACGGATTTTGGCTGAGCGTGAGGATTTTGAGAGTGTGCCGTGCCCTGCTTGACTGCCCGTCATCTATTCAGCGCTGCCGCCTCTCTCGCCTTCCATGTTTAGCTTAGTCACACTCTGCTGCCTCTCTGCTGTGTGAAGGCAGCAAAGGGGGCAGGAGCAGAAAATTATACAAAGTGGTAGCGCCGCTGAATGTCTCCGCAGATTGAGTCTGCGAGTCTATAACTGGAGAGTGGAGAGGTGACGGCAGCTTTTGATTGGGGAGAGCGGCGGAGTGATTACTGTAAATCACGGGCGGATGCGGCCAGGATCATTGTTCTCGGCTGTTGCCTGCAGGTTGAATCGCAGAGTGGGGACTCTCGCTGCCTCCCTCTGCGAGTGCGAACGCACCACAGGGGACACTTTCTATTTCAAGCACTGGGGGTCAGCATCGCACATTCCAAGGGCAGCCACGCCAGGGGTCAGACACAGAGTGCAGCTCCCTCTGAACCGTCCCATCCCACATTAAGAAGGGTCTCGACCCAAAACGTCACCCATTCCTTCTCTCCAGAGATGACAATAGACAATAGGTACAGAAGGAGGCCATTCGGCCCTTCGAGCCAGCACCGCCATTCAATGTGATCATGGCTAATCATTCTCAACCAGTACCCCGTTCCTGCCTTCTCCCCATACCCCCTGACTTCGCTATCCTTAAGAGCTCTATCTAGCTCTCTCTTGAATGCATTCAGAGAATTGGCCTCCACTGCCTTCTGAGGCAAAGAATTCCACAGATTCACAACTCTCTGACTGAAAAGGTTTTTCCTCATCTCAGTTCTAAATGGCCTACCCCTTATTCTTAAACTGTGGCCCCTTGTTCTGGACTCCCCCAACATTGGGAACATGTTTCCTGCCTCTAACGTGTCCAACCCCTTAATAATCTTATACATTTCGTACAGATGCTGCCTGGCCCGCTGAGTTACTCCAACTTTTTGTGTCTATCTTTGGTTTAAACCAGCACCTGCAGTTCTTTCCTACACACACTCCCGGGACAACCACACCAGGGGTCAGACACAGCGTGAAGCTCCCAGTATCTGAAGAGGCTGCTTCTCAAGTTCTGGTAGCGTTTTGGTCCCACGATTTTGATATTCGGGCAACAAGGTGCGGTGTGGAGAGATGTCGATCGGGAGGGTGAGATCTCCCTGTCGGGTTGGTCCTGGGCATGGCCAAGATGACCATCCACAGATCAAGGCAGCGGGCAGTCTATGGTCACAACAGAGTCAGCTGCCTGCCCCTCATCCGGGCCTGTGTCTGTGCTCGCGAGTCCCTGGAGAGGGAACACGCGGTGTCCACGGGGACTCTGGCGGCCTTCCGTGAGCGCTGGTCGCCGGGGGGGGGGGGGGGGGGGGGGGGGGGGGGGGGGGAGTGTATTGTAGATAAGGATGGGGATGGCACTATTGTATCAAAATGACTGACTGATGTAATGTAACTATTGAAAGTCTTTGTATTTTCTGGTAAACAATGAATAAAGCTCCTTGTTAAGAAGGGAAAAAAAGAGTGAAATGTAACTACACCGTCCCATCACACACTCCAGGGGTCAGACATAGGGTGAAGGTCCCTCTGTACTGTCCAACCGAAGACTCAATAGCTTTGATGTACTAGGGCCTGTCCCACTTTAGGCGATTTTAAGGCGACTGCCGGCGACTAGGCTGTCGCCGACAGTTCGCCGAGTGTCGCGGGCATGATCGTGAGGAATCGTCCAAGAATCGTAGTGGATCTCAGCGCGTCTCTGAGAAATCATCCGGAGTGAAATTTCTCGGCGACAGCTGGCTTGTCGGCAGGTATCGTTGCTTATTGCGGGCGCTGTCGCCTGCTGTCCCCAGGTTTGCTAGGTTCTCATAGATGCATTTAGAAGCACATTAAATTAAAATAAGTAAAGTCATCTAAAAATACCATAAAATGCTTGTGTTTAACAAATTTATTTACCGTCAGGACATTTGACAGGTAGATTGGAGGCGACAGTTTGACGGTCAGGTAAGCGTGGGAATTTTCGCGATGTTTATGGCCATCAGCCATTACCTTTTAAAGTGGGCTCCCAACCCAGATATGCATCCCAGAAACCAGATATGCATCTCCCGTACATTTTCAAAGAATGCCCACACACTTTTCACAAAAATCCACTTAATCACTTTTGAATATATTTTTTAATACAGCTATTAGTAAACTGGAAGTAAATCCAGTTTATGCATTGCTACAGTGAAGCTTGGTTTTTAAGTAACCCATACAAGATGTTATAATTCAAAACTCTCAAGTACTTACCGACTGGTCAGTGATTTCAGCAAAAATTAGGACGCCGGAGAAGCATTGACAGCGTGGGAATTTCGCGATGTTTCAGAAGACGGTGTAATCTCGACCTGACTCGGCATTGTCGCGGTCATCGTCGTCGGGTAAAAGAAAAGTTCGGCGATCTGCTACGACTTTGACAGTCGCCGGCAGTCGCCTTAAAAGCGCCTAAAGTGGAACAGGCCCTTTAACTCTATGACTTTATGACATGCGTGTCGTCGGTACGTTAATTGGCCACTGTAAATTGCCCCTGGTGCAGGTGACGGTGGGAGAAATAGGGACAGGGGTAGGGCTGATAGAATGTGAGTAAATAGGTTTCCAAGTTACGGAGATTGCACAGAGAGCCAGTATTCACTCAATGGGCATGAATGTGTTGTGTGAAATGTAATAACAATAATAATAAACCACGTACACATGTATTAGTATTCTCCACAGCTTTCTCAAGAATCAGTATCATCTATAACCTACACTGGGGCAACTCTCCATAGACCTTATGGATCCTCCAAATATACACCACTCCATCTATTCACCGTAAAATATATAAAACCTGCTAATCAATGGCATGTCACCAATGACTCTCACCAACTTCTGCAGATGCACTGTAGAAAGCATCTTATCAGGATGCATCACAGTTGGATTTGGGAACAGCACTGTCCAAGACCGCAAGAAATTGCAGAGAGTTGTGGATGTAGCCCAGTCCATCACACAGACCAGACTCTCCAATGTCGACTCCATCTACACTTCACACCGCCTCAGCAAAGCAGCCACCATAATCAAGGACCACTCACACCCTGGTCATTCCCTCTTTCTCCTCTTCTGTCAGGCAGAAGATGCAAAAGCTTGAAAGCACGTACCACCAGATTCAGGCAAAGCTTCTTCCCCGCTGTTACCAGCCTACTGAACAGTCCTCTCATAAGCTAGGGTGTAGTCCCAATCTTCAAACCTACCTTGTGGCCCTTGCACTTTCCATGTAACTATAACACTACAACGCTGTATCACTACGTTCTGCACTCTGGTATTTTTCACTTTGCAATACCTGTTGTGCTTAATTATACTCATGTATAATATGATTTAACTGGAAGAACAGATAGTTCCTCTGTCCCTCTCTTTCCCCTCCCCTTTCCCAGTTCTCCCACTAGTCTTCCTGTCTCCTACTACATCCTATATTTGTCCCGCCCCCTCCCCTGACATCAGTCTGAAGAAGGGTCTCGACCCGAAACGTCACCCATTCCTTCTCTCCTGAGATGCTGCCTGTCCAGCTGAATTACTCCAGCATTTTGTGTCTACCTTCATAATGAACCACTACCAATATATTGGGACTGATGTACCCATTAGATGCAATGTGCCTCCTCCGTGTAATTTTCTCAGGGTGACTGTTCACTATAATGTGCACATATATATTCTTTTCTTTGACTGGATAGCACACAATGAAAGCTTTTTGCTGTACCTTGGTACATGTGATAATATTAAACTAAACTAAAAATACTAAAATAAGGACTGATATTCCCTATACTATACACAAGGTCTGACAAGTTTGTAAGTCATCGGAGATGATTTGGACCATTCGGCCCACCGAGTCTACTCCGCCATTTAACCATGGCTAATCTATCTTTCCCTCTCAAACCCATTCTCCTGCTTTCTCTCCATAACTTTGACACACTTACTAATCAAGAATCTGTCAATCTCCTCTTTAAACATACCCAATGACTTGGCCTCCACGGCCTTCTGTGACAATGAATTCCACAGATTCACCACTCCCTGGCTTAAGAAATTCCTCCTCATCTCCATTCTAAAGGTACATCCTTTTATCCTGAGGCTGTCCTAGACTCTTCCATTTGTGAAAACATCTTCTCCACATCCACTCTATCCAAGCCTTTCACTATTCAGTAAGTTTCAATGAGGTCCCCCTTCATCCTTCTAAACGCCAGTGCCATCAAACACTTGATCATTATATGCCTGATCTTGTTGTCACATTCAATGGAGAGTTTACAGGCTCCGACATGTATATCCACTTGTGTGTGTGGTTACGGGGAGAAGGTAAGAGACTGGGATAGAGAGGGAAAAAAAGATCAACCATGGGCCTAATGGCCTAATTCTGCTCCTATGTTTTATGGTCTTTGTGGCTGTGGTTCCCTGCAGTGTACATGGAGACTAGTGATCTCTGCACACAGGGAGTGCTGTTCCCATAGTCTACACAGGGGCTGCTGTTCTCCATAAAATGCACACCAGGGCTGCTATTCCCCATGTTATACACAGGCCCATAGTCCCTGTAACCTGCACACAAGTTGCTGCCCCCATAGTAGTTTCAGGAACCAGCTGTATCCACAACATTTTGGGAGCTGTTCTTCACCTTAACATGCACATGGGTTGTTACCCCTACAATAAGTACAGGGGCTGATATATTTTGCATGGGCAGCTTACAACCCAGCAGTATGCATATTGATTTCTCTAATTTCAAGTAACCCTTGCATTCCCTCTCTCTCCGTCCCTTCTCCACTCTTGTTGTCCTGCTAGTTTCGCTGTTCATATCCCTGTGTTATCATCTCTACAGCCAACAATGGACCTTTGGCCATGTCTAATTTGTTCTGAATCTTTTCATACCTCTAGTTTCCCTCTCCCCTGAATCTCAGTCTGAAGAAGGGTCCTGACCCATAATGCCACCTATCCATGTTCGCCAGAGATGCTGCCTGACCCTCTGAGTTACTCCAGCACTTTGTGTCCAATTGCTACTTATATTCTTTCTCTGAAAAACTGTCTTGCGTTTGCTTTGAGAGACACTGGGGCTGCTAGTCTTTACAAAATAGTGAGTCATAGAGCTGTACAGCATGGAAACAGGCCCTTTGGCCCACCTTGTCCCTGCTGACCACTTTGGCATAATGGGCTAGTCCCATTAGCTAGCATTTGGCCCAAAGCCCTCAAATCCATTCTTTTAAAAGTCATAATTGTATCCGCTTTTATACAGGTAGCTTTCTCTGGGAGTTCATTCCAGATACGGACTGTCCTCTGAGTGAAAATGTTAACCCCGAGGTCCCTCTTAAATCACCCCCCTCTAACTTTAAATCTATGCCCTCTAGTTTTAAATTCCTTAGGAAAATATAGGGCAAATAGTTGGTGATATTTAGGCCCAGGAACCTGAAGCACTTGACCATCTCCACTTCAGCACCTGGGGTACCAACCATTCACTGTGTAAAATAAACCTTCCTGTCAAATTATTTTACAGAACTCTTCCACTCACCTTAAACCTGAGCCCTCCCTTTTCACCCCATGGGATGGCATGGTGGCGCAGCTAGTAGAGCTGCTGCCTCACAGCGCCAGAGAATTGGGTTCGATCCTGACCCCAGGTGCTGTCTGTGTAGAGTTTGCACGTTCTCCTTGTGGGTTGACCTTGTGGGTTTTCTTCGGGTGATCCAGGTTCCTCGCACGTCCCAAAGATGTGCAAGTTTGTCGGTTAATTGGCTTCTGTAAATTGCCCCGAGTGTATAGGATGCAAATGTGGAATAACAAAGAACTGGTGTATGGGTGATCGATGGTTAGCATGGACCTGGTGGGCTGAAGGGCCTGTTTCCATGCTGTATTCTAAAACTAAAACTAAACTAAAAACCCCTTCTTTCTTTATTTGTGGGATATGGATTCGTCACACCTCTGCTGAATTAATTAGAACCTTCCAATCCCCAGGAACAATTTAATAATCAATCTACAGAATTTGGAAAATGATAGCCAATGAGTCTGCAGTTACTTCTTTAACTCTGGGATGTAGGTCAGATCAGCTTTCAAACCAACCATTTCTCTGAAAATATATTTTGCCTAAAAGTCTTTAGGTCTAGGTTTATTATTGTCATGTGTACCGAGCTACAGCGCAGAGCTTTGTTTTGCATGCTATTCAATCAGATCAGATAATATTACACATAAATACAACCAAGTCAAACTCAAGTACAATTGGTAGAGCAAAGGGGAAGATACAGAATGTAGCATATAGTTCTCAGCATTGTAGCACATTAGTTCTACAGACAAAGTCCAATGTCCACAATGGGGTAAAGGTGAATCGGACAGTACCCAAGCTTATGGAAGGACCGTTCAGAAACTAGTGGGGTGTAGCAAGGCTCAGTGCTCGAACCCTAGTTATTTACAATATATATTAACAATTTAGATGAGGGAATTAAATGTGACATTTCCAAGTTTGCGGATGACACAAAGCCGGGTGGCAGTGTGAGCTGAGATGAGGATGCTATGAGGCTGCAGGGTGACTTGGATAGGTTGGGTGAGTGGCCTGATGCATGGCAGATGCAGTATAATGTGGATAAATGTGAGGATATCCACTTTGGTGGCAAGAACAGGAAGGCAGATTATTATCTGAATGGTGTCAGATTAGGAAAAGGGGAGGTGCAACGAGACCTGGGTGTGCTTGTACATCAGTCTCTGAAAGTAAGCATGCAGGTACAGCAGGCAGTGAAGAAAGCTGATGGCATGTTGACCTTCATTGCGAGCAGATTTGAGTTTAGGAGCAAGGACGTCCTACTGCAGTTGTTCAGGGCCCTGGTGAGACCGCACCTGGAGTATTGTGTGCAATTGTGGTCTGCTAATTTGATGAAGGACATTGTTGCTATTGAGGGAGTGCAGTGTAAGTTCACCAGGTTAATTTCCAGGATGGCGGGACTGACATATGATGAAAGAATGGATCGACTGGGCTTGTATTCACTGGAATTTAGAAGGATGAGAGGGGATCTTATAGAAACATATAAAATTCTTAAAGGATTGGACAGGCTAGATGCAGGAAACATTTTCCCGATGTTGGGGATGTCCATAACCAGGGGTCACAGTTTAAGAATAAAGGGTAGGCCATTTAGGACTGAGATGAGGAAAAACTTCTTCACCCAGAGAGTTGTGAATCTGTGGAATTTTCTGCCACAGAAGTCAGTGGAGGCCAATCCACTGGATGTTTTCAAGAGTTAGATTTAGCTCTTAGGGCTAAGGGAATCACGGGATATGGGGGAAAAGCAGGTACTGATTTTAGATGATCAGCCATGATCATTTTGAATGGCGGTGCTGGCTCGAAGGGCCGAATGGCCTACTCCTGCACCTATTTTTTTTAACGTTTCTATGTTTCTATGAAACCTGATAACTGAAGGGAAGAAACTGTGAATTTGAGATCGATGGTTGGCATGGACTCGGTGAGTTGAAGGGTCTGTTTCCATGCCGTAGCTTTCAAGCAATTCAAGTTCATCGCAGAGGTCAGTGTTGTGTGGTGTTCAATAGCCTGATCGTTGTTCGTTCTAGGCTGTCTTCGAGCAGCGGGCAAAACAATTCACAGTAGAAAAAAAGGACTGAAGATAGACGCAAAGTGCTGGAGTAACTCAGCGGGTCAGGCAGCATTCCTGGAGAAAAAGGATGGGTGACATTTCGGGTTGGGACACAAGGGTCACCTACCCATGTTATCCAGATATGCTGCCTGACCCGCTGAGTGACTCCAGCATTTTGTGCCTATCTCTGAAACAATTCACTCCCGGCGTGACCACTTCACATCTGGGGCATCTCCACTTGTTGCTCTCAGAACCTCCCAGGCTGATCCCGGTGGTCATTCCCATTCCTGATTGGGACTCGGGTTATTCACAGTCCCACCGAGAAACAAAATGGAAGAAACATCATTAGATGGAGCTTTCTTCCCAAGATGATTTAAAAAACTTCAGCAAAGTTTGCCAAAATCCTCCCTATTCCTGAAACAAATAACAGGGACTCTAATTTCTCTCCCTACGCCCTCTCCCCCCAACCCCTAAAAGAAAATTATTGTTAAAATCTGGAAGAAATGTTCACTGTTATGAGTGTTACATTGGGCCGGGAGTCTGTAAATTGCAGTTTAGATGAGAACTTTCCCATAGCCAGGCAACATGAGATGGATTTAATATCCTCGCAGCCTGACAGTATAAATCAATTGTTAGAAAATTGAAGTAATTTCTTGAAGGAACCGGAGACAAAAAGTCACTTAGTCTCTGAAAAATAGGTGGCCTCCATCATATAAAGTTCCTTAAAACAAGATATACTGGAGCGTCGGCATTCGGTGCCTCCATTGTGGCTGAGTTCCGTTGCAAGATTTGATTACGGCAAAATGATGCATTTTTTCATTAAAGGGATATTATCAGCCTTATCGCCCCTTGTAAATTCCTACTTATTTCTGAAAGCATTGCTCAATATCGCAGGGCCGTGCACATTTCTTGTGCCTACTCCAACGGTTCCCACAGGAGTGCATCATGAGGATTTATAAGGGCGATCCCAGAAAGCAGACAAAAAGTAACTCTCCGAACGGACACGTGTTTTACAAGGGGGGAGAACGCTCTGAATTATGCAATTATGCAATTATGCAGAGGTCAATCAGACCTTCAGAACAGCAGTGGGTGAAGACAGAACATTGTCAATAGATACAATCTCGTAGATACAAGGAACTGCAGGCGCTCGTTTGGAAAAAAAGACACAGAGTGCTGGAGTAACTTAGCGGGTCAGCATCAACTCCGGAGAACACGGATAGGTGACCCTTCAATCTCCATCACTGGGTGTCTTTTATTGTCAATACATCTCGTTCCGTAATCTGTTTTGGTTTATTGTTGCCACGTGTACAGAGATACAATGAAAAACATTGTTTGCGTGCTTTCCAGATAAAATAATTCCTTACATGAGTACAATCAAGCCGTACACATGTACATCAGATAGTGCGAAGAGAAAAATACCAGAGTGCAGAATATAGTGTTACAGCGTTATAGCTACAGTGAAAAGGTCCAATGTCCCCAATAAGGTAGGTTGGAAGATCGGGGCTACGTCCTAGTTTATGGAACTGATAGCAGTGGGCAATAAGCTGTTCCTGAATCTGGTGGGACGTGCTCATAAGCTTTTGTATCTTCTGCACAACGAGAGATGGGAGCCACCCACAAGAACCACAGGCAGTGCAAAGAAAAATATACCAGACTACAGAATATATAGTGTTCTAGCCTTATAGTGTTACAGTTACAGAGAGAGTGCAGATTAAGCCCAGGTAACATCCTGGTCAATCTCTTCTGCACCGTTTCCAACTTAATGACATTCTTAGATAGACAGTTCCTCGGTCTGAAGAAGAGTCCCGACCTAAAACATCCTTTTTCTCCAGAGATGCTGCCTGACCCACTAAGTTACTCCAGCACATCTATCTTCCGTACGTACCAGCATCTGCAGATCCTTCCGACACACTCAATGACATCCTTCCGGCAGCTGGGCGACCAAAACTGCACACAGAACTGCAAGTGTGGTCTCACTCACGACATGTACAGCTGCATCATGATGTCCCAACTTCTGTACTCAACACCCTTTCCAATGAAGGCAAGTTTGTAGCTCTCCGTTGCATTAATCTGTGCATTCTTTATGTTCTTAAGAACCCACGAAGATCCAGCTAGCTCACTGGCGATGAGGAAGGGGTGAACCAATGTCAGCTTGCTTGAGCAACTCATTGAAGGTCTGGAGCAGCTGTATCCTCAGGAGGTTGGGAGAGACTTGGTGAAACCATCCTGTAGACCAGAGGTGATGGACACTGGATTGCACTCAGGATCAAGGGGAGTCAAGTTATGAAGCAAGTCCGATGGCTATCAGATCGTAAACAAAATCATGAGTGGAATAGGTCGGGTAAACGCACAGAGTCTCTTGCCCAGACTAGGGGAATCGAAAACCGGAGTATATGGGTTTAAGGTGAAAGGGGAAAGATTTAATAAAAACCTGAGAGGGATAACTTTTTTACATAAAGGATAGTAGGTGTATGGAACGAGCTGCCGGAGCACATAGTGGAGACAAGTACTATCGCAACGTGTAAGATTGAGACAGGTACATCGATAGGGTAGGTTTGGAGGGACATGGGCCAAACGCAGGCAGGTGGGACTAGTGTAGATGGGACTTGTTGGGTGGTGTGGTCAAATTGGGCTGAAAGTCCTGTTTCCACACTGTGTGACTCCATCCAACCCAGCCACGCCAGGAGCCGTGCATCTATGATGATACATACCTTCCATACTTTAGACAGCCCAGCGGTAGAGTTGCTGCCTTACAGCCCCAGAGGCCCGGGTTTAATCCCGACTACGGGTTTTGCCTGTACGGAGTTTGTATGTCCTCCCCGCGGCCTGCGTGGGTTTTCTTCGAGATCTTCGGTTTCCTCCCACACTCCAAAGGCGTACAGGTTTGCATGTTAATTGGCTTGCTAAATGTAAAAATAGTCACTAGTGTGTGTGTGTGTGTTATAGGATAGTGTTAATATGTCGAGATCACTGGTCGGCACGGACCTGGTGGGCCGAAGAACCTTTTTCCGCGGTGTATCTCTAAACTAAACTAAACTAAATTGGGCAGAAAGCACGTACCACCAGATTTAGTAACAGCTTCTTCTCTGCTGTTATCAGACTACTGAACGCACCTCCCATAAGCTATGGTGCAGTCCCGACCAACCAAACTACCTCTTTGCAAACTTGCACTTTTTTTCCTCTGCAGTCCTGGGTATTGCCTGGACGTTGTGTCAAACAAAGGTTCGCGAGTTGATCAGTTCAGTTTAAACAGCAGGTGAAATTTGGATCATGGAACATTGGTCCACACCTCCGTCCAGTCCAAACTCAGCTAGGGAAACGGAGAGCTCCGTGTGTGCGGAGAACGAGGCACCGGCGATCATCTCTCCAGAAGCTCAGCTTCAACAATGAAGACTTGGCCCGCACGTTGTACCAGGGACACAGCCCGCAGCAGCCTACCCCTCACCCCGGGCCGGCACATGGTGAGATTGGTTCAGCCATGGCTCTTCCTCAATCCCACCTCACTCACTGACCCTCTCCCCACTGACCACTCCCCACTGACACCACTCCTTACCAACTGACCCCTCTCCCCCACCGACCCACTACGCACCGACCCCCCTCTCTCACCGATCCCTCTCCCTCACTGACCCCTCTCCCCCACCGACCCACTCCTCACTGACTCATCTCCGTAACTGACCCCTCCCCCACCGCCCCCTCTCCCCTCCAACCCCTCGTCCCACTGAGCCCTCCCCACTGACCCCCTCTCCCCACTGACCCCACTCCCCCACTGACCCCTCTCCTCACGGACCCTCTCCCCACTGACCCCTCTCCCCACTGACCCCTCTCCCCACTGACCCCTCTCCCCACTGACCCCTCTCCCTCACTGACCCCTCACCCTCACTGACCCCTCTCCCTCACTGACCCCATTCCCTCACTGACCCCTCTCCCTCACTGACCCCTCCCCCCACCGCCCCCACTCCCCTCCACCCCCTCTCCCCACTGACCCCTCCCCCACTGACCCCTCCCCCCACTGATCCCTCTCCCTCACTGACCCCTCTCCCCTCCACCCCCTCTCCCTGCTGACCCCTCCCCACTGACCCCTCACCCCACTGACCCCTCACCCCACTGACCCCTCTCCCCACAGACCCCTCTCCTCACTGACCCCTCCCCCCACTGACCCCTCCCCCACTGACCCCTCCCCCACTGACCCCTCTCCCCACTGACCTCCCTCCTCACTGACCCCTCTCCCCCACTGACCCCTCTCCTCACTGACCCCTCCCCCACTGACCCCTCCCCCACTGACCCCTCTCCCCACTGACCCCTCTCCCTCCCTCCCCACTGACCCCTCTCCCTACTGACCTCCCTCCTAATTGATCCTTCTCCCCACTGACCCCTCTCCCCACTGACCCCTCTCCCTACTGACCTCCCTCCTCATTGATCCCTCTCCCCACTGACCTCTCTCCCCACTGACCCCTCTCCCCTCTACCGACTCTACGCCCTCACCGACCCCTCCTCCCAACGACCCCTTTCTCCCCATGAAGCACTTGACCATCTCCACTTCAGCACTATTGATGCTGACTGGGGTACCAAACCTACCAAAGCTGGTGTAAAATAAACCTGGCAAATTCTTTGACAAAACTACTTCCTCTCACCTTAAACCTGAGCCCTCATTTTCACCCCATGGGATGGCATGGTGGCGCAGCTGGTAGAACTGCTGCCTCACAGCGCCAGAGACTTGGGTTTGATCCTGACCCTGGGTGCTGTCTGTGTAGAGTTTGCACGTCTTCCTGTGACCCTGTGGGGTTTCTTCGGGTGCTCCAGGTTCCTCCCATATCCCAAAGATGTGCTAGTTTGTAGGTTAATTGGCTTCTGTAAATTGTTCCGAGTGTATAGTATGCAAACGTGGAATAACAAAGAACTGGTGTATGGGTGATCGATGGTTAGCATGGACCTGGTGGGCTGAAGGGCCTGTTTCCATGCTGTTTCTAAAACTAAAATTAAACTAAAACCCCCTTCTTTCTTAATTTGTGGGACATGGATTCGTCACACCTCTGCTGAATTAATTAGAACCTTCCAATCCCCAGGAACAATTTAATAATCAATCTACAGAATTTGGAAAATGATAGCCAATGTGTCTGCAGTTACTTCTTTAACTCTGGGATGTAGGTCAGATCAGCTTTCAAACCAACCATTTCTCTGAAAATATATTTTGCCTAAAAGTCTTTAGGTCTAGGTTTATTATTGTCATGTGTACCGAGCTATAGCGCAGAGCTTTGTTTTCCATGCTATTCAATCATATCAGATAATATTACACATAAATACAATCAAGTCAAACTCAAGTACAATCGGTAGAGCAAAGGGGAAGATACAGAATGTAGCATATAGTTCTCAGCATTGTAGCACATTAGTTCTACAGACAAAGTCCAATGTCCGCAATGGGGTAAAGGTGAATCGGACAGTACCCTAGCTTATGGAAGGACTGTTCAGAAACTAGTGGGGTGCAACAAGGCTCATTGCTGGGACTCCAGTTATTTACAATATATATTAACGATTTAGATGAGGGAATTAAATGTGACATTTCCAAGTTTGCGGATAACACGGAGCTGGGTGGCAGTGTGAGCTGAGATGAGGATGCTATGAGGCTGCAGGGTGACTTGGATAGGTTGGGTGAGTGGGCTGATGCATGGCAGATGCAGTATAATGTGGATAAATGTGAGGTTATCCACTTTGGTGGCAAGAACAGGAAGGCAGATTATTATCTGAATGGTGTCAGATTAGGATAAGGGGAGGTGCAACGAGACCTGGGTGTGCTTGTACATCAGTCACTGAAAGTAAGCATGCAGGTACAGCAGGCAGTGAAGAGAGCTTCATTGCGAGAGGATTTGAGTTTAGGAGCAAGGAGGTCCTACTACTGATCTACAGGGCCCTGGTGAGACCGCACCTGGGGTATTGTGTGCAATTTTGGGCTCTAAAATTTTGGTCCTAATTTGAGGAAGGACAGTCTTGCTATTGAGGGAGTGCAGCGTAATTCCAGGTTAATTCCCGGGATAGCGTGACTTGCATATGATGAAAGAATGGGTCAAATGGGCTGGTACTCACTGGAATTTACACGGATGAGAGGGGATCTTATGCAAACATATATAATTCTTCAAGGATTGGACAGGCTAGCTGCAGAAAAAATGTTCCCGATGATGTGGGAGTCCAGAACTAGGGGTCACAGTTTAAGAATAATGGGTAGGCCATTTAGGGCTGAGATGAGGAAAAACCTTTTCACCCAGAGAGTTGTGAATCTATGGAATTCTTTCAGTTTGAACAGTAGGTGAAATGTGGATCATGGAACATCGTTCCACCCCCCCCCCCCCCCCCCCCGTCCCGTCCCGTCCCGTCCAAATTCAGCTGGAGAAACGGAGAGCTCCGTGTGTGCGGAGAACGAAGCACCAGCGATCATCTCTCCAGGAGCTCAGCTTCAACGATGGAGACTTGGCCCGCACGTTGTCCCGGAGATACACCCTGCAGCGGCCTACCCCTCACCCCGAGACGGCACATGGTGAGATTGGTTCAGCCTTGGCTCTTCCTCAAATCCCACCTCTCTCACTGACACTCTCCCAATTGACCTCTCCCCACCGACCCCACTCCTTACCAACTGACCCCTCTCCCCCACCAACCCACTGCGCACCGACCCCCCTCTCTCACCTACCCATTCCCCACTGACTCATCTCCCTCACTAACTCCTCTCCTCCACCGACCCCACCACCTCACAACCCCTCTCCCCCACCGACCCCACTCCCTCACTAACCCCTCTCCCCCACCAACCCCTCTCCCCCACCAACCCCTCTCCCCCACCAACCTCTCTTCCCCACTGACTCCCCTCCCCTACCGACTCCCCTCCCCCACCAACCCCTCTCCACAACCAACCCCTCTCCCCCACCTATCCCTCTCCCCCACCAACCCCTCTCCCCCACCAACCCCTCTCCCCCACCAACCCCTCTCCCCCACCGTCCCCTCTCCCTCACCAACCCCTCTCCCCCACTGACTCCCCTCCCCCACTGACCCCACTACCTCACCTACCCCTCTCCCCCACCAACCCCTCTCCCCCACCAACCCCTCTCCCCCACCAACCCCTCCCCCACCAACCCCTCTCCCCACCAACCCCTCTCCCCCACTAACTCCCCTCCCCCACTGACTCCCCTCCCCCACCAACCCCTCTCCCCCACCAACCCCTCTCCCCCACCGTCCCCTCTCCCTCACCAACCCCTCTCCCCCACTGACTCCCCTCCCCCACCAACCCCTCTCCCCCACAGTCCCCTCTCCCCCACCAACCCCTCTCCCTCACCAACCCCTCTCCACCACTGACCCCTCTCCCCCACCGACCCCTCTCTTCCACCGACCCCTCTCCCCCACCAACTCCTCTCCCCCACCGACTCCTCTCCCCCACCGACCCCTCTCTCCCACCGTCCCCTCCCCCACCAACCCCTCTCCCCCACCAACCCCTCTCCCTCACCAACCCCTCTCCCCCACCGACCCCTCTCCCCCACCGACCCCTCTCCCCCACTGACTCCCCTCCCCCACTGACTCCCCTCCCCCACCAACCCTTCTCCCCCACTGACCCCTCTCCCCCACCAACCCCTCTCCCCCACCAACCCCTCTCCCCCACCAACCCTCTCCCCCACTGACTCCTCTCCCCCACAGACCCCTCTGCCCCAGACATGTCTTCCCTACCGACCTTGTGCTCAGACCCCTCCCCCTCAGATCCCCTACACTCTCCGATTCCCTCCCTCCCTCATAGTTGTGCTACAAGCGTTCTGCCGATCCTTTCTCAGGTTAAAACACAAAATTAATGTTCTCCCCCTGTGGGTTGGATGTGCCCGCTGGTCGGGACGGTGTGTCACAGTTGATCCCTGTAGAAATGTGAAGCCCCGTGTATAATAGGCATGGAGCTGTGCCGTTTAACCTCTCGCTGGGACAAATTATTTCTGGGCTTCCAGAACCCTCAGTGCACAGAGCCTGAATGATCCGGGTCACATCGAGGTATATCTGCTTACAAAAAACAATCACATCTGTTCCAAAAATCTAAGCAATTTTTACGATGTTAAAACGGCAAAGTTACTGAGAATACGCATTGTACTGCCACTCAGTACCACCCCTCCCCCAGTGCGGCGCTCCCTCATTACCGCCCCTCCCTCAGTGCGGCGCTCCCTCATTACCGCCCCTCCCTCAGTGCGGCGCTCCCTCATTACCGCCCCTCCCCCTGCGCGGCGCTCCCGCACTACCGCCCCTCCCTCAGTGCGGCGCTCCCTCATTACCGCCCCTCCCTCAGTGCGGCGCTCCCTCATTACCGCCCCTCCCCCAGTGCGGCGCTCCCTCATTACCGCCCCTCCCTCAGTGCGCCGCTCCCTCATTACCGCCCCTCCCTCAGTGCGGCGCTCCCTCATTAATGCCGATGTGAATTGTAAATTGTCCCTGGTGTGGGATATTGCTAGTGTACGGGGGTGATCGACGGTCGGCAAGGACTAAGTGGACTGTGGGGCCTGTTTCCACTGTATCTCTCAAGGCCTCTGTCGAAGCAGCTCTCTGCAGAATCAGTCGGTTCCCTGGACTAAAGAGCAGTTGTCAGTAACAGTGCGGTGGATCCATTGATACCAGGAATCCCCAGTGGGTCACCATGTCGCATCGTGAAGGGGCTCAGCCTGAAGCTAAGAGGGTTCCCGGACTTCCCTTCCTCAGAATGGTGATGGGAGCTACTTCCTCGCCTCATCGACACCCCAGACACCCGGGAACCGAGAGGAAGCATCCCCAGACTTTTTCACCATGTCTCCATTGGAGAAATAAAGAACTTCAGATACTGGATAACAAAACACCCTCAGTCTGAAGAAGGGTCCCGACCCAAAACGTCTCCTCTCCATGTTCTACAGAGATGATGCCTGACCCACTGAGTTATTCCAACACCTTGTGCCTTCTTTTGCAGGTCAATAGGACTAGCGTAGTTGGGGTATCTTGATCAGCATGGATATGTTGTGCTGAGAGACTTGTTTCCATGCTGTAGAGTTCTACGATTCTATGAATTACTTTACAAATTTTAATTATTGTGGACGCAGCATCACACAAACCAATGTCTCTTCCATTTACTCCATTTACACTTCACGCTGCCTCGGCAAGGCCACCAGCGTAATCAAGGATGAATTTCACCCAGGTCACTCCCTCTTCTCCCCTCTCCCAACAGGCAACAGGTACAGAAGTGTGAAAACACACAATTCCAGATACAGGGACAGTTTCTTCCCATCTGTTATCAGGCAACTAAACCATCCTATCACCAACTAGAGAGTGGTCCTGAGCTACAATCTACCTTAGACTATCTGTAATCAGACTTTACTGGACTTTGTCTTGCACTAAACATTATTCCGTTTATCCTATATCTGTACACTGTGGACGGCTTGTATATAATCATGTATTGTTGACTGGATAGCATACACACTTTCAAGAGAGAGCTGGATAGAGCTCTTAAGGATAGCGGAGTGAGGGGGTATGGGGAGAAGGCAGGAACGGGGTACTGATTGAGAGTGATCAGCCATGATCGCATTGAATGGCGGTGCTGGCTCGAAGGGCTGAATGGCCTACTCCTGCACCTATTGTCTATTGTCTATTGTCTATAAAAGCTTTTCACTATACCTCGGTACATGTCACAATAAACTAAACTAAACTAAACTAAACTTATTCCTGTTTTATTCATTTTTACTTCAATTTGTTTTATTCTTTTACATCTCCATTGGACATCCACATCACCAATTAAGAGTCAAGAATTAAATCAAGAGTGTTTCATTGTCATAAATATAGCAAGCACATAATGAAATTATCATTGTTGTGGCTTAACAGGCCCATTAATACAAAAACATACAAATAAATATATAATAATCAATAGTACAATATATTAATGTCATAATGCAGGGTAACCATAATAGTGCAAAACTGAAGTCCATAGTTCAACCAAAGATACTTAGAAGATCACAGTTGCTGAAGTTGGTGTTGTGCAGTGTTCAAGAGCCTGATGGTTGCTGGGAAGAAGCTGTTCTTGAACCTGGAGGTCACAGTTTTCAGGTTCCTGTACCTTCTTCCCGATTATAGCAGCGAGATGAGAGCATGGCCAGGGTGGTGTGGGTCTTTGATGATGCTGGCTGCCTTTTTGAAGCAGCACCTCCTGTAGATGCAATTGATGGTTTGGAGGTCAGTACCCGTGATGGACCGGGCAGGGTCCACCACTCTCTGTAGTCTCCTTCGTTCCTGGGTGAAGAGTTCAAATTTCACCTGTCCATTCCCTCCACAGATGCTGCCTGACCCGCTGAATTCCTCCAGCATTTTGTGTTTTGATCAAGATTCCAGCATCTACAGTTTCTTGTGCCTCAATGTTAGAAGCTTGGGAGTTTAGGGAGGAGAGGAAAGAGAGGGCCGGCACAATGATGCAATGGTAGATTTGCTGCCTCGCAGCTCCCGAGACCCGAGTTCGAATCTGACTATGGCTGCTGTCTGTACAGAGTTTGTACGTTCGCCCTGTGACTGCGAGGGTTTTCTCCGGGTGCTCCGGTTTCCTCCCACACTCCAAAGACGTGCAGGATTGTAGGTTAATTGGCTTCTGTAAATTGTAAATTGTCCCTAGTGTAGAATAGTGCTAGTGTATGGGGATCGTTGGTCAGCGCGGGTTTGGTGGATCGAAGGATTGTTTCCGCGCAGTATCTCTAAAGTAAACTAAACTAAAGAAGGGGAGACGAGGGGTGAGGAGGCAGCTTTGGAGACTGGGGTCCAATGGAGGGGGAGGGGGCGTGCGAGGGTGAGGACTAGCGGGAGCTTGGAGATGCAAGTGTCCCGTCAGGCCTAAGGTTCAGTGAGAGTCCACGCACCTCCCAGCCACCATCAATCTGGGAATGTGGGCTCGGCACGGTTAGCCTGTCGGCTGTGATGTGAATGGATTGTGCTGCGCGCCGTGCCGTGTGTCAGTAACCCGACACCCAGCTCGTTACTGAGGAGTCTGTCGGCTGGCGGGGAGCACTCCCCTAATCCCCGCTCCATGGCCAGAGGCACGTGTGGCACGGGAGCTGTGCTCCAATCATTAATCTGCGGCCGGTAATATCCCACTTCAATATCCCTTCATGCCAGCTCAGTTTTCACCGGGTTGCCAACAGGCCCCATCCACCCAACTTCAGGGAAAACCATTTATTACATTATTAACTGCTGTTGTTGAAATCCATCTCCGTATAATTGTCATGAAGACTCACTCATCGAGTCATAGATTCACAGAGTCACACAGCGTGGAGACACTCTGCAGCCCAACTTGCCAATACCGACCAACATGTCCCATCTACACTAGCCCCACCTGCCTGCATTTAGCCAATAGCCCTCTCAACCTGTCCTATCCATGTATCTGTCTAGATGTTTCTTAAACATTTAGCATTTAAGGCACTCATCAGGCATTAAGGGACTACTAACAGTTTAGTTTAGTTCAGGAATACAGCATGGAAGCTGGCCCTTCAGACCACCAAGAAAGGCCCAGATAAAGGCCTAGGTAGACTGGATGGGGAGAGGACATTGCCACAGACTGCAGTGGAGGCCAAGTCTGCAGGTGTTTTTAAAGTGGAGATTGATAGGTTCTTGATTACTAAGGGTGTCAAAGGTTACAGGGAGAAGGCAGGAGAATGGGGTTGAGAGGGAAAAATAGATCAGCCATGATGGAATGGTAGAGCAGATTCGATGGGCTGAATGGTCGATTTCTGCTCCTATGTGTTATGTTTTGATAGCAATTTCTTCCATTTTCTATTTCATGAGCCAAGGCTGAAAAAAGTAGTTTGAAATCCGAGATATTTCCATCCGTGGCAGGCAGCATCTCTAGAGAACATGGATGGGCGTTTCACGTTAGGACCCTTCTTCGGACAATACTTCACCCCCACTACAATCAATTTTTAAATATTTTTAAAAGATACAGGATGAAACAGGCCGTTTGGTCCACCGAGTCCATGCGAACAACCAATCACTCGTTCACACTAGTTTAAAAATAGTGGAAGGGCCTGTTTCCATGTCGTATCTTAAAACTCTCAAAATGAACTTTTTTGTGTTTAAAGAGTGATTGGTTGTTGAAGAGTGCTATATAAATGCAAGGGATGCCATGGATAAGCCTATTCAGTTGCCAAGGTAGCAAGTGATGATACACGCAAATGCACACAGAAACCGAAGAAGGGTCTCGACCCAAAACACCACCCATCCTTTTTCTGCAGAAATACTGGCTGACCAGCTGAGTTACTCCAACACTTTGTGTCTATCTTTGGTATATACTAGCATCTGCATTTCCTTCCTACACACTGAAATGTGGTGTTGCAGGATTAATTGGGCCTTGTCAAATCCTTGTCTAATAATAGCCCATTCCAACAGCTCCCTTTAGCAGGGCCAGTGGTGTTGCCAAGCTGAAGATCGCTGTGTTAATGCGGTCTATATTAAGCCAACACTCCTCGGTTAATGAGATCTAATGCGACGCAAAGCTATACTTAGGCATCCAATCCCTCAGATAACAAGCCTTTGGTTTGGTGCCAGGGTGGTTATAAGTGAGTCCTGTCACCGTTTGAGGCAGTGATTAGGGTGTGAGCGGGAGGAATGTTTCTGTGGAGGTTGTGAGTGGGGGCAGGGGTGTAGGGAGCACACTCTGCCTCTGGCTGAGAGATCCTTTGACACGCGATGTGGTGAGGTTGGATTTCAGGACGAGGGTTGAGCTCGAGGGGAATGCGGCCGTCGCTGATAAATGGGGCAGCTGTCCAGAGCACGGGGTTGGGACCGCACTGGCTGGGGAGGCTAGGCCAAGGATGGTCTTTACACTGTAGAGATACAGCCCTGAAACAGGCCCTTCGGCCCACCGAGTCTGTGCCGGCCAGCGATCACCCCCTACACTAGCACTATCCTACACACTCGGGACAATTTATAATTTTGCAGAAGTCAATTAACCTGCAAACCTGCATGTTTTTGGGATGTGGGAGGAAACCGGAGCACCCGGAGTAAACCCACGTGAAATGTGCAAACAACGTACAGACAGCACCCGGAGTCAGGATCGAACCCGGGTCTCTGGCGCTGTAAGGCAGCAACTCTAACATTGTGCCACTGTGCTGCCTGCATGGTAACTGAAGGACTGGGACCCCTGCAACTACCAGCAGCCTCGGGGTGTAACCCCACCTCCCTGCTGCTCCTTCATTAACTTACACATTTACAGAACAGTGCAGCACGGGAACAGGCCCTTCAGCCACAATGTCCTTACCGAACATGATGCCAAGTCAAACTAATGCCCTCTGCCTGCACATGATCCATATCCCTCCATTCCCGGCGTAGCATGGAACATAGAACAGTACAATACAGGGATAGGCCCTTCAGCCCACAATGTCCATGCTGAACATGATGCCAAGACCAACTCTGACGGCACAGTGAGCTGCAGTAGAGTTGCTGCCTCACAGTGCCAGAGACCCAGGTTCGATCCTGACTACGGGTGCTGTCAGTATGGAGTTTGTACATTCTCGCCATGATTGCGTGGGCTTTCTCTGGGTTCTCCAGTTTCCTCCCACACTCCAAAGACGTACAGGTTTGTAGGTTAATTGTCTTCATTAAAATTGTAAAATTGTCCCAAGTGTGTAGAATAGTGTGGGGCGTATGGGGTGATCGCTGGTCAGCACAGACTCAGTGAGCCGAAGGGCCTGTTTCCACGCTGTATGTCTAAAGTCTAAATCTCCACGTGAGTCGGGAAAATGTATTTTAGGAGAGGCTGGACAAGCAGAGGAGAGAGAAGGGGACAGAGGGACAGAGGATGGGAACACAGTTCAGGAAGTTCAAGTGGACTTATAGAGTCATAGAGTGATACAGCGTGGAAACAGGCCCTTTGACCCAACTTGCCCACACCGACCAACATGTCCCAGCTACGCTAGTCCCACCTGCCTGCATTTCGTTCATATCCCCCAAACCTGTCCAATCCATGCACCTGTATAACTGTTTCTTAAATGTTGGGATAGTCCCAGCCTCAACTACGTCCTCTGTTTCATACTTCATACTATTTCATGTTTCATGTTTCATACTACCTCCTCTTGTTTCATACACCCACCGCTAGAACTGTTTCTTAAATGTTGGGATAGTCCCAGCCTCAACTACCTCCTCTGTTTCATACTTCATACTATTTCATGTTTCATGTTTCATACTACCTCCTCTTGTTTCATACACCCACCGCCCTTTGTCTGAAAAATTTACCCCTCAGATTTCTATTAAATCTTTTTCCCTTCAACTTAAACCTATGTCCTTTGGGCCTTAATTCCCCTACTTTGGGCAAGAGACTCTGTGCATCTACCTGATCTATTCATTTCATGATTTTATACACTTCTATAAGATCACCACTCATCCTCCTGCGCTCCAAGGAATAGAGTCTCAGCCTACTCAACCTCTCCCTACAGCTCAGACCCTCTAGTCCCGGCAACATCCTCATTTATCTTCTCTGTACCTTCCAGCTTGACATCTTTTCTATAACATGGTGCCCAGAACTGAACACAATACTCTAAATGCGGACTCACTAACGTCTTCTACAACTGCAACGTAACCTCCCAACTTCTGTGCCAAAAGCCTTTCTGACCACCTTATCCTCCCAACCTTCAAGGAACTATGCACCTGCACTCCTAGATCCATCTGCTCTACAACACTCCCCAGAATCCTACCATTTACTGTATAGGTCCTGGCCATGTTAGGCTTCCCAAAATGCAACACCTCAAATTGCATCTTGCAATTATTAATACATTATTAATACATAATACCTCTGTATTAAATTCCATCAACCATTCCTCCGCCCACATGGCCAATCGATCCAGATCCTGCTGCAATCTTTTACAACCATCTTCACTATCTGCAAAACCACTCACCTTTGTATCATTAGTAAACTCGCTAATCTTGCCCTGTCTGTTCTCATCCAGATCATTGATGTAGATGACAAACAGTAACGGGCCCAGCACCGAACCCTGAGGCACACCACTCGTCATAGGCCTCCAGTCTGAGAAGCAACCTTCCACCGTCACCATCTGCTTCCTTCCATGGAGCCAATTTGCTATCCATTCAGCTATCTCTCCTTGGATCCCATGCGAACTAACCTTCCAGAGCAGCCTACCATGCAGAACATTGTCGAATGTCTTACTGAAATCCATGTATACAACGTCTACAGCTCTGCCCTCATCAACCTTTTTGGTCACGTCTTCAAAAAACTCAATCAGATTGGTGAGACACGATTTCCCACGTACAAGACAATACTGATTATCCCTACTCAGCCCTTGTCCAGCCAAATGTCTGTATATCCTATCCCTCAGAATACTCTCCAGTAACTTTCCGACTACAGATGTTAAGCTCACCGGCCTATAGTTCCCAGCATTTTCCCTGCAGCCTTTGTGTCCCAGACTTATGTCCCAGCACAGGCTTGATGGTATGAATGGCATGTTTCACGGCTGTATGTCCTGGTGATTCACTCAAAGGACTGTCTCTGCAAAATGAGAACCTAACAATGGCAATGAAACCTCCAGCTGATGAATTTTATAAAACTGTGACAGCACAAGGATGCAATTTCATAAATGTTGGATGTGTGTGTGGAGATGTCATGAAAGATTTATCAGGAATCCAGTCAGGAGGTTAGTTGGTGAAGGGAGGGGGTGCCAGGGTTGAATTCTGTGCCAATGGCTTATTAGCTCCTCACAAGGCAACAGCTTCTCCATTGATATACTGTGGCACCTTCAGTGCTGCAAAGTATCCTGCAGGCACTTCGCACGACGAGATCAAATGCCGGAGAGACAAGTAACTGCAGATGCTGGAATTGTGGGTCGAAGGGCTCATTCCTGTGCTGTGAACACCTTCAGAGGGTGAAAGGTGTTCCAATGAACCAGGGGACACAGGTTTAAGGTGAGAGGGGAAAGGTGTAATAGGAAGCTGAGGACAACTTTTCTGTTGCTGTGCGGTTCTGTGTTCAGTCAGTGGTGAGTGGCTTGGGGCTTTGTAAATAATCTGTCTGAAGCACACTTTATACAAAGCCACCGCACTACATATTGTCTGCTTTCCTTCCTACATGTTATCTTGTCTATCTATTTAACAACAGATTATTTCAAAATTTGCTCTGGTCTCATGAGTTAATTATCACACAACTCCTTCCCCTCTAGTTACACTCCCGTGGCCATTTGGTTGCCTGAATAACACAGATCAATGTACACAAACGCATGCACACACACATAAAAACATGTATGTGCGTACGCACGCACACACACACATGCCCGCAAACACACACGGACACATGCACAAAACACACACATGCTCACACATACCCACACACGCTCACACAGTGACACACAAATACACAAACACGCACACACAGACAGACACACTCACAAACACACACACTAACACACATAGAAACACACACAGAAACACACACACAAATACACACAGACACATACGCACAGGCAAACACACACACACGCCCACACGCACACAGTCTGTGACCCATTTGCAGTTACAGACTTACTGAGTTTGACGTTGTAAATTACGTACGACTCAGGCCGGCCCTTTGCACTGGCTGCACTGTTTCCATTCCATTCATGGGATCCGAATGTTACTGGCAAGACCATTGCCCCTTGGGAGGATGGGGCGCGCGGTCTGCTTGAGCAGCTGCCCTTCTGCTGAGAAGCTCAGAGAGGGCTGCCTGGGAGGAAGTTCTGTGATCCTCGTGGTCATAGAGTCATAGAGCATGGAAAAAGGCTCTTCAGCCCAACTCCGTGCTGAACGAGATACCCCATTAAAGCCAGTCCCATTTGTCCACATTAAGCCCATATCCCTCTAAACTCTTCCTATCCACACACATCTGTCCAAATGTCTTTTAAATGTTGTAATTGTGTCTGCTACTGTAGCTTTCTCTGACAACTCGTTCCAGATATGGACTAACTTCCATGTGGAAAAGTTCCTCTGAGGACCCTCTTTAAAGTCTCCCTTCTCACCTTAAGCCTGTGTCCTCTTGTGAAAAAGACTGTGAGCGTTCATAGGTACTATCACACGTTTAAAAAACATTTGGACAGGTAAATGGATAGGAAATGTTTAGAGGGATATGGGCCAAACGTAGGCAGATGGGACCAGTGTAGATGAGGGATGTTAGTCGGCGTGGGCAAGTTGGGGCGAAGGGCCTGTTTCCACACTGTATAACTCTATGCATTTATCCAGGCTCCTCATGATCTTGTCCACCTAAACGAGGTCACCCCGCAACCTCCTACACTCCAAACAAAAAGTCTCAGCCTATCCAGCCTCTCCCTATAACTCTGGGCAGCACAGTGGTGGAGCGGTAGAGTTGCTGCCTTACAGTGGCAGAGATCCGGGTTAGATCCTGACCATGGGTGCTTTCTTTACGGAGCTTGTACGTTCTCCCTGTGATGTTTTCTCCGTCTGTTTACTCCGGGTGCTCCGGTTTCCCCCCATGCTCCAAAGACTTGCGGGTTTGTAGGTTAATTTGCATTGCTGGTCGGCGCAGATTCGGTGTGCGAAAAGGGCCTGTTTCTGTGATGTATCCCTAAAATCTAAAGTCTAAAACTCAAGCCTGAAGCCCAGGTGACATCCTGGTGAATCTCATCTGCACCCTTTCCAACCTAATGACTTAAGGACAATAGAGTCCACTAGATGGTGTGAACTTCCTGAGGGGTGTTGGAGATGCACTCACCCTGATAACGGAGAGAGCTTCATCCTGCTCTTACTCGTAGCTGGTAGGAAGATCGGAGGTTGGCAGGAGGTGAGACACTCATTGCAGTTAACTGTGCATTCAGTTTAGTTTACTATTGTTTAGAGATACAGCGCGGAAACAGGCCCTTCGGCCCACCGAATCCGCACTGACCAGCGATCTCTGCACATTAACATTATCCTACACAACTAGGGACAGTTTACATTTATATCAAGGCAATTAACCTACAAACCTGTACGTCGTTGGAGTGTGGGAGGAAAACGAAGTTCTCGGAAAAAACCCATAGTCGGGTTTGAACCCAGGTCTCCGGCGCTGCAAGCACTGTAAGATAGCGACTCTACTGCTCCCTGCACCATGAATGATGGGAGGGTTCCTGAGATGGTGCTGGAGAGATCCGTGGAAGGTTCCAGTGTTGAAGAGTGTAGCTCTGGGGTTAGCCCGGATAAGCCTGAATTAGTTTATTGGAGGTGGGTTGACAGGTGGATAAGCTCACCACGGGTGCAGGGAGGAGAAGGCCTTCTTCTACCCTGAAGGTCCCAAGCCTGACCTGGGCCTACTATTATCCTAAGCACTGGTGCACTGGTGCTTATTTCCACACTGCAGTCCCAGGCTTCATTGGGGCCTACTCCCCCTTTCCAGTCCCAGGCCTCTCTGGGGCCTACTTCGCCCCACTAGGCCCAGGCCCCTCCTCCCTCCAGGCCCTGGCCTCTCTTGTGCCTACATTCATCCTGCCCAGCCAGACCTTGCTGTCAACCACCTCTCGTCCTGTCACCTGTCTCCCGAATGCTAATCCAGTTTATTTTAAACCCTGAAGCAAAATGAACACTTTAGCATTTATTTGAAGCAGCGATGGGGAAAAAAGATGAGAACAGCTGAGAGAGGCTGGGGGCTGCGGGAGCCTTGTCTTCATCTGTCTCCGCTGGGTTACCCTCTGACCTGCTCCTAAAGCCAAGGCTTAGGCCCAAGCTGCTTCCTGTCCCGGGTTTGAACGAGACAGGTTTAGTCAGTTTGGTTCAGGAGGGCGTTACTAAGCCCTGGTCTATCTGTGTGTCCCTAGTTATCTGATCCAGGGCTTGCACAGTATAGTTTAGTTTAGTTTAGAGATACAGCGCGGAAATGGGGCCTTCGGCCCACCTAGTCCGCGCCGACCAGCGATCACCCGTTCACAATAGTTCTACCCTGCACACGCTAGGGACAATTTGCAATTTTACAGAAGCCAATTAACCGACAAACCTGAACGTCTTTCGAGTGTGGAAGGAAACCGGAGCACCCAGAGAAAACCCATGCATTCACGGGGAGAATGTTCGAAGTCCATACAGACAGCACCCGTAGTCAGGATCGAACCCGGGTCTCTGGCGCTGTAAGGCAGCAACTCTACCGCCTCACCACTGTGCCGCCCCTAAACAGGTTGCATCTGATTTGTGAATCACCAGATGCCTGCAAACTCCCAGAGAGGGTTCCACACAGGACCAGGAGGTGGGGGGTTGGGGGGTGACAGAAACAGGCAGAAGTTCCTGCCAACAGATGATGCACCCACATTTGTGGGACAAAGGCAGCTCCGTGAATGCGTCCAATGCAAGCACAGCGACCATAATTACGCTCCTCACTGCCCTCATAGCGATGCATCACAGCTTGATTTAGGAACAGCTCGATCCAAGAAATTGCAGCGAATTGTAGAACGCAGCCCAGACCATCATGCAAACCAATTGTAAATTGTCTCTCGTGTGCAGGATAGTGCTAGTGTACGGGTTGATCACTGGTCAGCACCGACTCGGTGGGCCGAAGGGCCTGTTTCCATACTGTTTCTCTCAAGTCTAAAGTCTAAAGGTATGGAGGCGTCGAGGGTTGATTGTGAGTCTTAGCCCTGTTTGATGTCTTTACGAATTGACCCCAGGAGGAAGTGTGAGCAATATTCCTGGATTAAGGTGCCGAAAACAACAGCCAGTTAATGACCAGTTAGTAAATCTACCCAACAAATGTGTCAGAAGTTTAAAGCCACAGCCATGAAGTTGTAAATAAACTTTTCTCATGTTTGATACCCAAACGTTAAAGACAAAATGCGTCTCAGGTTTCCCTGGTCGTTCTGCAGGGATTCATAAAGAACGGCCGATATTAACCAGCGTGTCCACACCGACTGTGGCACCATCCATCATCTTCGCTCATCGACGGCCTACAAAATACGGCCCTTCCTGAAAACACCCGCGGCCTCAGGAAAGCAGGATTGTCATCAAGAATGCGGGGCGAGAGTCAGGATGGAGTTTAATGTGAGGAGGGATGAGGTGTGAGATTGTTTCAGACTAGATATACAGTGCAGAAACAGGCCCTTCGGCCCACCGAGTCCGCGCCGACCCGCGATCATCCCGTACACTAGCACTATCCTAAACACTAGGGACAATATTGCAATTTCACCTAAGCCAATTAACCAACAAACCTGCACAACTTTGAAGTGTGGAAGGAGCACCCGGACAAAACCCACGCGGTCACGGGGACAATGTACAAACTCTGTACAGACAGCACCTGTAGTCAGGATTGATCCGGGTGTCTGGCGCCGTGAGGCAGCAACTCTGGCGCCGTGCGTGAGATGAGAAGTGTGAGAAGTGAGGTGTTGCACTTTGGGAGGTTGAATGTACGGGGAAAGTAAACAGTTAATAGAGTAATCCAGTAGAATATTGCCGTACCTAAGCACAGCCCCAATTTTCAAGTGCACAGAAATAGTCTACTTATCCCATGTGCAAGAAACACCAAGTTTTGACACCATTTTCAGAGTCCCAGTCAATGCTCTAGTTGTATGAGCAGGTCCCGATCCAGGCAAGCCCCAGGCTGCTGCGGCCCTCTAGCCATTCCCTTCCCTTGGACGTGTGGATCGACCAGCGAAACTCCCTCTCCTCGCCCGTCCACCCTTGTTTCCCGAGGGTGCCTCTCGCAACTGACCTCGAGGGCTCAATAAGCCAAACCTGATTCCTTCTCCTCTCCTGCCGGCCTCGCTCCTTGTCCGTCGCGGCCGTCATCGGAGCCAGCTCCATCCTCCCTGTCTCTAGTCTTCGGTGGGCGAGCAGGGGCTGGCTTGGTGGGCTCCTTCTTCCAGGCCGCGGTCCAGGTTGCTGAGGTTAGTGTTGTGCGGTGTTCAAGAGCATGATGGTTTAGTTAAGTTTATTCTCACGTGTACTGAGGTACAGTGAAAAGCTCTTTTGGTTGCATGTTATAGAGTCAGCAGAAAGGCTATACATGATTACAATCAAGCCATCCACAGTGCACAGATACAGGGTTTTATTAAAGATAGCTTGCTGGGAAGAAGCTGTTCTTGAACCTGGTGGTCACGGTTTTCAGGCTCCTTCTTCCCACTAGTAGCAGTGAGATGAGAGCGTGGCCAGGGTGGTGTGGGTCTTTGATATTGGCTGCCTTTTTGAGGCAGTGTCTCCTGTAGATCCCTTCAATGGTGGGGAGGTCAGTACCCGTGATGGACCGGGCAGTGTCCACCACTCTCTGTAGTCTCCTTCATTCCTGGGCGATCGAGTTACTGAACCAGGCCTCGATGCAACCGGTTAGTGTGCTCTCTACTGCAGGAGTCCGATTGATCAGTGGTCAACATGCCGAAGACATCGATCGATATCTGCACAGCAAGCTCCCAGAAACAGAGTCAGGAGATGAAAGGTGCAAATATATTCAACATTATACTATAAGTAGCGAAATGACAAGGGAAGATACAAGAGTCGGCAGGGTAATAACTGATGAAACCTTCTTGTTATTCTACAAAGCTCACTTGAAGCTGATGTTAAAAGCATCTTATAACTCACTCTCATGAGATGCGTAATTATTAATACAGGCAGCAGCACGAGTGACAGAATGTTTCTATATTTTATTTCAATAAAACCTTTACACATCAGGCAGGTGCCTGGAGATATTTTGTAATGGGTTCCTGCCTACAAGGATGTGCAGAGTTAATCAGAAGCTCTCTCTCTCTCTCTCTCTCTCTCGCCGTGCGGACAAGGGTAGAGGATGCATCATCTGACGGCCCAACAGTGTCTGTCAGAAGCCGAGAGGATGAGCTGCCATTCCGATCATTTCCGCACAGCCGTGATAGGCTTGAGGCCATCAAAGGCGCTTTTCAAATACACGCCGGTTGCTTCTGCTCCCCTAGCATGGGACTGTGAGTCCAGGTGCACGGCTCCCCTCAAAGTGGAGGGCCGCCGAGAATAAATGGGGACCCGGCCTAGGGTGAAGACACAGAGAACACAGGTGGGCCTGGTGTGTAGGGGCCAACAAGAACACAGGGGGGGCTCGGCATGTGGGGGCCAACAAGAACACGGGGGGGGGGCTCGGCGTCTGGGGACCAACAAGAACACAGGGGGGGCTCGACGTGTGGGGGCCAACAAGAACACAGGAGGACCCGACGTGTGGGGGGCAACAAGAACACAGGGGGACCCAGTGTGTAGGGGCCGCCAAGAACACAGGGGGACCTGGTGTGTGGGGGCCGCCAAGAACAGAGGGGGACCTGGTGTGTGGGGGCCGCCAAGAACAGAGGGGGACCATTAGGGACTAAATGTAATACTTTGTAACTTTGTCGACTCTTTGCATACCTTGTGTATGCAAAACAAAGCATCTCACTGTGACATGTCAAATGTGATAATAAAGTATCATTCATCCATTCAGGTGGACAGGGTGGTGAAGAATGTGTTTGGCATGTTTGCCTTCATTGGGAAGGGTGTAGAGTACAAAAGTTGGGACATCATGATGCAGCTGTACAAGTCGTTGGTGTGACCACACTTGGAGTTCTGTGTGCAGTTCTGATTGCCCAGATATAGGGAGGATGCCATTGAGTTGGAGAGGTTGCAGAAGAGATTCACTGGGATGTTACCTGGGCTTGTGGACTTGAGTGACAGAGAGAGGTTGGATTGGCTGGGATTGTTTTCATTGGAGTGTAGGAGGCTGAGGGGTGACATTGTTGAGGTGTACAAGATCATAAGGTCAGAAATGATAGGAGTAGAATTAGGCCATTCAGCCCATCGTCTACTCCGCGATTCAATCATGGCTGATCTATATCTGCCTCCTTACTCCATTCTGCCTTCTCCCCATGACCTCTGACACTTGTATTAATCAAGAATCTATCTATCTCTGCCTTAAAAATATCTACCGACGGCCTCCACAGCCTTCTGTGGCAAATAATTCCACAGATTTATCACCCTCTGACTAAATAAATTTCTCCTCATCTCCTTCCTAAAAGAACGTCCTTTAATTCTGAGTCCATGACCTCTCGTCCTAGACTCTCCCACTAGTGGAAACATCCTCTCCACATCCACTCGATCCAAGCCTTTCACTATTCTGTATTTTTCAATGAGATCCCCCCTCATTCTTCTAAACTCCAGCAAGTACACGGCAAGTGCCAACAAATGCACATCATAGGTTAACCTACTCATTCCTGGGATCATTTTTGTAAAACTCCTCTGGACCCTCTCCAGAGCCAGCACATCCTTCCTCAGATATGGTGCCCAAAATTGCTCACAATATTCCAAATGTGGCCTTACCAGCGCCTTATAGAGCCTCAGCATTACATCCCTGTTTTTGTATACAAGCCTTCTTGAAATAAATGCTAGCATTGAGTTTGCTTTCTTTACTACCGATTCGATTTGCAGATGAACTTAATATTTTGGGAATCCTGCACCAGCACTCCTAAGTTCCTTTGCACCTCCAATTTCTGGATTCTCTCCCCATTTAGAAAATAGTCTACGCCTTTATTCCTGCTGCCAAAATGCATGACTCCACACTTTGTAACACTATATTCTATCTGCCACTTCTCTGCTCACTCTCCCAACCTGTCCAAGTCCTTCTGCAGAGTACCTGCTTTCTCTACACTACCTGCCCTTCCACCTATTTTCGTGTCATCTGCAAACATGGCCACAAAGTCTTCAATCCCCTCGTCCAAATCATTAATATACAAGAGTAGCGGCCCCAGCACTGACCCCTGTGGAACTAGTCACTGGCAGCCAACTAGAAAAAGCCCCCTTTATTGCCACTCTTTGTCTTCTGCCATCCAGCCAACCTGCTATCCATGCTAGTATCTGCCCTTTGATACCTTGGGCTCTCGTCTTCCTTCAAAATATGGCACCTTATCAAAGGCTTTCTGAAAATCTATGTAAAGAACATCTACTGACGCTCCTTTGTCTGTGATTTTTGGAATATCACTGTCAATGCCTCCACAATCTCTTTCAGAACCCCAGGGTGCAGTCTGGTCCAGGTGACCTGTCCACCTTCAGCCCTTTCAGCTTCCCAAGCACCTTCTCTCTAATAATAGCCTTCCAACAACTTCCACCCCTTGACTCTCTTGAATTTCATACACGTTGCTGGTGTCTTCCACTGTGAAGACTGATGCAAAAAGATAATTCAACTCCTCTGCCATTTCTTTATTCCCCATTATCACTTCTCCTCCATCATTCTCCAGCAGTCGAACGCCCACTCTTGCCTCTTTCTTACTCTTTATATAACTGAAGAAACTCTTGCTGTCCTCTTTTATATTATTGGCTAGCTTACCTTCGTATTTCATCTTTTCTCCCCTTATTGCCTTTTGAGTTACCTTCTGTTGTTCTTTAAAAGTTTCCCAATCCTCTGGCTTCCCACTAATCTTTGCTATGTTATACGGCTTCTCTTTTAGTTTTATACTATCCTTGACTTCCCTTGTCAGCCACGATCGCCCCTTTCTCCCCCTAGAATCTTTCTTCCTTTATGGAATGAAGAGATCCTGCATCTTCTGGGTTATCCCCTGAAATTCCTGCCATTGCCGTTCCACCGTCACCCCTTTCCAATCAACTCTGGCCAGCTCCTCTCTCGTGTCTCCGTAGACCCCTTTGCTCAACTGCAATACCGACGCATCCGATTTCACCTTCTCCCTCTCAAATTGCAGAATAAAACGTATCATGTTACCTCCTAATGGTTCCTTTACCTTGAGTTCCCTTATCAAATCCAGTTCATTACATATCATGGGGGGCATGGATAAAGTGAATGCTCACCGTCCTTTTTCCCTAGGGTAGAGGATTCTAAAACTAGAGGGCACAGGCTTGAGGTGAGAGGGGAGAGATTTAAGAGGGACTCTGGCAGTCCAGGAAGGATCTGACTGGGAATGTCCCCCTCAGCTCCTGCCACGGGAGGTCTTGGTGACACAAGGAACTGCAGATGCTGGAATCTTGAGTAACACACAAAGTGCTGGAGAAACTCAGCGGGTCAGACAGCATCTCTGGAGAACGTGAATAGGTGATGTTTTGTGTTGGGACCCTTCTTCAGACTGATTCACCTATCCATGTTCTCCGGAGATGCTGCCTGACCCGCAAGTACTTTGTGTCCTTTTTCTTTACTGTTTCAGGTTGATGTTTGGGAAATGGAGACACAAGAGACAGCAGATGCTGGAGTCTTAAGCAAAACACAAAGTACTGGCGGAACATAGTGGGTCAGGCTGCATCTGTGGAGGGAATGAACTGATGATGTTTCCGGTCGGGACCCTTCTTGGCTCGCTTGACAACCTTCTTCTGATGTTTTGGTTTGTTGCTGGGTTCTGGTGATGGTTTGGAGGGGGGACCTCCTCACAGTCATAGAGTCTAGGTATGAGTCTATGACTCATACAGCATGGAAACAGACCCTTCCGCCCAACTTGCACGGGGTGAGAGTGGCCCCTGATTATGCTGGAGGCCTTGCCCAAGCAGCGTGAGGTGTAGATGAAGTCAATGGAGGGGAGGTTGGTTTGTGTGACAAATGGTCCTCTTCTGGAGTAAGGTCTCTCTCACCATGTGGGCTTCGGGCCCACGCCCTTCTGAGACAGGACAGAACAATGGCCCAGACTTGGTGGAGATAGTTAAAACAATCCCAGATCCAGCTAGCTGCGGGCAAATGTGAAGCAGGCAAATAAAAAAATGACACAATGGAAAGATACAAACAAAATGCTTGGATAATGAGCTAACTAGCGACCTGCCCTCTAATTGTGTGAACAGCATGGGTTGTTTTATGATATGATCTGATTCTGCATTGTACGTACAGTGTCTCATAATCTCTCTTGCATGACGTGATAGAGTTGTTAGTCCTGTTAGTTTAAAGAGTGTTTGAATTCTATTAGAATATTACATTATCCCACTCAGTCCCCCAGCAAACCGTCTGTTCTCTGCACCGTTTGTCTGCCTGATTGATCAGCTGTCAGTCTCCCACTAACTTATCCATGTTTAAGAGATTAAAAAATTCTGTTATATTGTCCTTGAAAATTGACTCATCTCCCGATGGGTAACATTCCTGCTCCTCTCTCTACCTGTCTGCTGCCGCCTCGTCTGTCTGCTTCGACTTTACTTTACTTTGGAGATACAGCACAGAAACAGGCCCTTCGGCCCACCTGTTTATCCTTGGCTCTATCTCAACTCAATACGGATGCAAAAAAACAGACCGGGCTCTGGGGAGGATTGAAGTCCAGATGGACAATGGATCTCTAAAGGTGGCAACACAAGTAGACATGGTGGTGAAGCCTGAGGAGATACTTGCTTTCATTGGCCATGGTGTAGAATAGTAGGGATGTCTTGGTCCAGCTTTTTAACTCATTGATGAGGCCACGTTTGGAGTGTGGTGAGCATATCTGGCCACCACATTGTTGGAGGTTTGGGTGCAGAGGAGATTTACCAGGTGCTTGGAGTCGGAGAGTAGTCACAGTAACAGTTCACATTCCGAATTTTTAATGCTATTCCGAATGTTTAGGCTATTTCTGCTCCTATAACTTATAGCCCATTCGGCCCATCAAGTCTACTCCACCATTCAATCGTTGCTTATCAATCTTTCCCTCTCAACACCATTCTCCTGCCTTCTCCCCAAAACTTTTGACAACTTTACTAATCAGAATCTGTTAATCTTCACCATAAAAATATCCATTGATGGCCTCCGCCGCCTTCTGTGGCAATGAATTTCACGGATTCACCACCCTCTGACTAAAGAAATTCCTCCTCATCTCCTTTCTAAAGGTACATCTTTTCATTCTATTTCAGGCTATGGCCTCTGGTCCTAGACTCCCCCACCAGTGGAAACATCCTCTCCATATCCACTCTATAGAGGCCTTTACTCCTTGGAGCGCAGGAGGATGAGGGATGATCTTCTTGAGGTGTATAAAATCATGAGAGGAAGAGATTGGGTAAACGCTTAGTCTTTCAGTCTTTTAACCAGAGGAGGGGAATCGAGAACCAGATGACAGGTTTAAGATGAGGGGGGGAGGTTTTAATAGGAACCAGAGGGGTAACCTTTTTACACAGAGGGTGATGGGTGTATGGAACGAACTGCCATAGTTGAAGCAGGTACTATCACAACGTTTAGACATGTACATGAATAGGATAGGTCTAGAGGGATAAAGGCCAAATGCAGGCAGGTGGGACTAGTGCAGATGAGGCATGTTGGTCAGCATGGGCAGGTTGGGCCAAAGGGCCTGTTTCCCTGCTGTATAACTCTATGTCTCTAAATCTTTCCCCTCTCACCTTAAGCCTACACCATCTAGTTCTTGATTCCCTTACCCTGGGAAAGAAGACTTTGTGCATTCACCTTGCCTATGCCCCTCTGAGCTTTTCCACTTAAAAGAAGCTTGCAGATCTTCAATGAGAAGGGGTTTTACACGATATCCACCCGGGGGTAGATGCCTGGTCCATGAACATGTTTGCCTTGTACAAAATGGCACGGTTCGCAATGACCCAGTAAGCGAAAGTCAAAAGTATCACATTGGCTGCAAAGTGCTCTGAAACGCTCTGAAAGGAATCTAAAAGGCAGGACTTTCAGCGAAGGGGTCACCTCTCTCCTTGCGATCAAAGCAGTCAGGAAGAGAATTTCACGTCTGCAACTAAATCACTATGTAAATTTTTGAAATATGGCCCATTTGATGAATGTTCTTGGGAAACTGCCTTTGCACCCGGCAAAGGACATTCATATTGTTCAAATTTATAATGTAATCTCACTTTCCTTTTCATATTTATGAGTTGTGTTGATGGAAGTCTTTATGCAATAATTTCAAAAATGTGCTAAAACATTGCCTCCAACCACTTCAAAGTTGTGTAATTGACATTGGCACATTCTTTCATTATAAGAGATTTAGCATATGTCTGCTGGAAGAACTCACACCATTGAGAAACATATTACTTTCTCATCCTCCTCCATTACAAATTCAAATTACCTCTCCCTCCTCCAGCTACTGCGCTATTCTCTTCCTTTCAGCTGATTTTTTTGGGGCTTTGATTTTGTTTTAACAGAAACATGGAATATTACAACAGTTTTGAATAATTTAGTCGGGCTGGCAGTTCACTCATCTCGGGTACGGAGCCAGAATGACGACAGATAGAGGCCATATTTACAGCGGGCAATGGTATTGAGACACTCTCTCAATACCATCTTTCACTCGTACACTCACATAGTCGTACGGCACAGAAACGCTATTCAGCCCAACTCCAAGCACGTCGACCAAGATGACTCATCTTGCAATTTAGTTATTTTAGAATTTAGAACATTGAGGGGCCGCGCCGCCCAGGGACTATCCTACACACACTAGGGACAAATTTTTTTTTTTTTTACATTTGCCCAGCCAATTAACCTACATACCTGTACGTCTTTAGAGTGTGGGAGGAAACCGAAGATCTCGGAGAAAACCCACGCAGGTCACGGGGAGAACGTACAAACTCCGTACTGACGGCGCCCGTAGTCAGGATTGAACCTGAGTCTCCGGCGCTGCATTCGCTGTAAGGCAGCAACTCTACCGCTGCGCCACCGTACAGCAAGAATATGGAGGCTTTAGAAAGCGTGTGGAGGAGGTTTACCAGAATGATGCCTGGATTAGAGGGTTTTAGCTACAGGGTTGGACAGACTTGAATTGTTTTAACTGGAACACCAGAGGGTGCAGGGAGAACTGATAGAAGTATATAAAATTATGAGAGGCATAGGTCGGGTAGACAGTCAGAGACTTTTTCCAAGGATACCAGAGGGCCTACCTTTAAGGTGAGAGGGGCAACGTTTAAAGGAGATGGGCAGGTACAGGTTTTTATTCACAGAGCGGTGGGTGCCAGGAATATGCTGTCAGAGATGGTGGTGGAGGCAAATATGTTAGTGGCATTTAAAAGAGGTTTGGATAGGCACATGGATATGTAGGGAATGGAGGGATACAGGCTATGTGCAGATAGATAAGGGACGGTCATGGCATCCTGTAGAAACAAAGAACTGCAGATGCTGGTTTATACCAAAGATAGACACAAAGTGCTGGAGTAATTCAGCGGGTCAGGCAGCATAGAAACATAGAAAATAGGCGCAGGAGGAGGCCATTTGGCCCTTGGATTATCGTGATCATGGCTGATCATCTACAATCAGTAACCTGTCCCTGCCTTCTCCCCATATCCCTTGATTCCACTAGCCCCTAGAGCTCTATCTAACTCTGGGAGATTATTTGTGTCTTCCTTTGTGAAGACAGATCCGAAGTACCTGTTCAACTCTTCTGCCATTTCCTTGTTACCCATAATAATTTCACCCGTTTCTGCCTTCAAGGGACCCACATTTGGCTTTACTAATCTTTTCCTCTTGACATACCTAAAGAAGCTTTCACTGTCCTTCTTTATATTCTTGGCCAGCTTACCCCCGTACTTCATCTTTTCAGCCCGTAATGCCCTTTTTGTTACCTTCTATTGTCCTTTGAAAGTTGCCCAATCCTCTGGCTTCCTGCTACTCTTTGCTATGTTATACATATTTTCTTTTAGTTTTATTCCATCTCTAACTTCCCTTGTCAGCCACAGCTGCCTCTTACTCCCCTTGGAATCTTTCTTCCTCTTTGGAATGAAATAATCCTGCATCTTCTGGATTATGTCCAGAAATTCCTGCCATTGCTGTTCCACCATCATTCCTGCTAGGATCCTTTTCCAGTCGACCTTGGCTACCTCCTCTCTCATGCCTTCATAGTCCCCTTTGTTCAACTGCAACATTGACACTTCTGATTTAACCTTCTCCCTCTCAAATTGCAGATTAAAACTAATCATATTATGGTCACTACCACCAAGCTGTTCCTTTACCTTGAGTTCCCTTAGTAAATCTGGTTCATTGGACAACACTAAATCCAGAATTGCCTTCTCTCTGGTAGGCTCCAGTACAAGCTGCTCTAAGAATCCATCTTCGAGGCACTCTACAAACTCCCTTTCTTGGGGTCCAGAACCAACCTGATTTTCCCAGTTTACCTGCATATTGAAATCCCCCATAACCACATTGGCATTACCTTTGTTACATGCCAGTTTTAACTCCTGCTGCAACTTACACCCTATATCCGGGTTACTGTTTGGGGGCTTGTAGATAACTCCCATTAGTGTCTTCTTACCTTTACAATTCTTCAACTCTATCCACAGTGACTCTACATTGTCAGTCCCTATATCACACCTCGCAAGGGACTGAATTTCATCCCTCACCAACAGAGCTACCCCTCCTCCTCTGCCCACCTGCCTGTCCTTTCTACAGGACGTATAACCCTGAATATTTAGTTCCCAGTCCTGATCCTTCTGCAGCCACATCTCAGTAATCCCCACAATGTCATACCTACCAATCTCTAACTGAGCCTCAAGTTCATCCACTTTACTTCTTATACTTTGTGCATTCATATATAATACTTTTAATCCATTACTCACCTCACCTTTCACATCGGTTCTTATTACACTTGGCAATACTCTCCTATCCCTTCATGAGTTTTCTGTCCCGTTAATTCCAGGGTCTTTCTTAACATTTCCTATACTCTCTTTCCCTGTAACTCCATCCTTGTCTATACTATTTGACACCCCCCCCACTATTTAGTTTAAAACCACCCGTGTAGCAGTGGCAAACTTGCCTGCCAGAATGCTGGTCCCCCGTCTGTTGAGGTGCAACCCGTCTCTTTTGTGCAATTCACCCTTACCCCAAAGAGATCCCAGTGGTCTAAGAATCTAAATCCCTGCCTCCTGCACCAGTTCCTCAGCCACACATTCAGATCCCCTATCTCCCTGTTCCTGCCCTCACCAGCACGAAGAACTGGAAGCAAACTGGAGATAACCACCCTGGAGGTCCTGCTTTTAAGCCTTCCTCTGAGCTCTCTAAAGTCACGCTGTAGAATCTCTTTCCTCTTCTTCTCGACGTTGTTTGTGCTGACATGCGCTACCACTTCCGGCTGCTCACCTTCACCCTTGAGGATGCTCTACAATCGGTCTGGGACTTCCTGGATCCTGGCACCAGGGAGGCAACACACCATCCTTGAATCCCACTTGTTGCCGCAGAAACCCCTGTCTGTACCTCTCACGATGGAGTCCCCTACTACCGCGGCTCTACCTGACGTCGGTCTATTCGGCTTTGCCTCAGCAGACGTCCTTCGCTCAGACTGGCAGTGTCTTCTGTCCCGACAGCTTCCAATAGGGTCCTGTTTTCAAGAGGTACAACCCCTGGGGTCTCTTGTACTCCAAGGTTCCTTCCCTTCCTCACCGTCACCCACCTTCTCTCTTCCGGTACCTCTGGTGTAACAATCTCACTGTAGGTCCTGTCCAGCATCTCTGGAGAAAATGGATGGGTGACGTTTCAGATCAGGACCCTTCTTCAGACCTTCTTCTGAAGAATGATCCTGACCCAAAACATCACCCATCCTTTTTCTCCAGATTTGCTGCCTGACCCGCTAAGTTACACCCGCTTCAACTATCTCTTCTGGCAGCTCGTTCCATATACCCACCACCCTCTGTGTGAAAAGGTTGTCCCTCAGGATCCTATTAAATCTTTCCCCTTTCACCTTAAACCCGTACCCTCTGGTTTTATCCTCCCCTACCCTGGGCAAAAGAAGGGCACTATTCACTTTATCCATTTTACAAACTTGCATAAGATCACCTCTCCATCTCCTACATTCTAGGGAGAGAAATGTTCCACCCATCCAGACTCTCCCTATGATGGAGAGTCTATTGGGAAGTACGATGGTGCAGTAGTAGAGTTACTGCCTTACAGCGTCAGAGACCCGGGTTTTGATCATGACTGCGGGTGTTGTTTGTACGGAATTTGTACGTTCTCCCTGTGACCACGTTGGTTTTCTCCGGGTGCTCCGGTTTCCTCCCACACTCCAAAGACGTACAGGTTTGTAGGTGAATTGGCTTCTGTAAATTGTCCCTAGTGTGAAGGATAGTGCTACTGTGGTGATCGCTGGCCGGCGCATACCTGTTTCCGCTCTGCATCTCTAAACTAAACTAAACTAAACTAAATTAAACTCAAGAATGTTATTAATCTGGATAAAGCTGGACAGGGTGGAGATTCATGAGGATGTTACTGGGTCTGGAGGGCTTGTTAAAAGTAGAGGGTGAATAAGTTCATAAGTTCTAGGAGTAGAATAAGGCCATTCAGCCCATCTGGTCTACTCCGCCATTCAATCATGGCTGATCAATTTTTCCCTCTCAACCCCATTCTCCTGCCTTCTCCCCATAACCCCTGACACCCTGACTAATAGGGTGGGCTGGGACAATTCCCTGGGGAGTAGGAGGCTGCCTTGTGAAGACCCAGCGACTGGGCGACACTTCACTTGAGCAGATAGTTCTGATGGCACCTGTACCCTGAACCATTCCATGGGCACCTTGCAAAGCCCTTTCAATTTCCTCCGACTCTTCAAGACTGAGCAAGGTATTTAAGGAACCCAGACATTGACAGCATGATAAGACCATTCACCCCATTCTCTCCATACTGGCCATTACCAGACTGCCTTGGTAACTCCATGCTCATGAACAAAGACTATTACTCCAGCTTCCAGCACTCTTCCCCCACCCTCCTACAATCAGTCTGAAGAAGGGTCCTGACCCAAAACGTCACCTATCCATGTCCTTCAGAGATGCTGCCTGACCCACTGAGTTACTCCAGCACTTTGTGTCTTCTTTTTTTTTGTAAACCAGCATCTGCAGTTCCTTGTTTCTACTACAGCGAGTGGTGGACACTGCCCGGTCCATCGCAGATACTGACCTCCCCACCATGAAAGGGATCTACAGGAGCTTGATTTCCCATCTCTTTTCCTGCTAGGAACCTGAGGGGTAACCTTTTAACTCAGACGGTGGTGGGTTTATGGAATGAGCTGCCAGAGCAGGTAACTGAGGCAGGTACTATAACAACATTTAAAAGACATTTGGACAGGTACATGGATAGAAAAAGTATTGGTATTGGTTTATTATTGTCACGTGCATTGAGATACCATACCATACATGAGTACAATCATGCCACACACAAGCACAACAGGTAGTGCAAAGAGAAAAATACCAGAGTGCAGGATGAAGCGTTACAGTGACAGAGGAAAAAGTACAAGGTCTGCAGTGAGCTACGTTGGAAGATCAGGACTACACACTAGCTTGGAGGACGGTTCAGTAGTCTGGTAACAGTGGACACAAGAACTCAGTCTGACCAGATGTGCTCAGGTGTTGAGCCAGCCACCCAGTGCCTGGACAAAGATCCTCTCCCCGACTCCCACCCATTCATTCTCTCCTTCCCTTTCTCTCTATTTTCACCGATCCTTTGCTCTATCTTTAGTTTACACTCAGTTTCACAATATCTTTCCTGTCACTCTCTCTCTCTCTGCATACCTATCTATCAACTCTCTTTCTCCCTCATTCCTTTGTCCTCCATTCTGTCAAGATCTCGTGCTCTCTCTCGCTTTCTCCCCATATGTCCCTCTCTCTCTCCTCTTTCTCTCTCTCCCTCTATCCTTTCTCCCTCCATGCCTCTCTTCTCTTCGCCCTCTCTCTTTCTTTCTCCCTCTCTGGCGACCTCTCCTTTCTCTCCATCTCTCTCTCTCTCTCTCTCTAGGTCTCCCTCTTTCTCTCTCTCCCTTTCTCTCTCCATTCCTTCTCTCTCCCCCCCTCTCTTTCTCTATCTCTTCTTTCTCTCTCTCTCCATCCCTTCCTCCCCCTACACTTCCCTTGTCCTCCCTCTCTCTCTCCTCACATCCACCTTCCTCCCGACACAGCCGTAGACTGAGATCTGCATCCTTCACAAGCCTCGCTTGTGCTACAGGGCTTATCTGATCAATAAATAAACATAGCAGGGAAAGGGATACAAGAAATAGAAGCTGTGTGCTTGCTAACATATCCATCAACGGAGCAGGAGAAGAATCACAGCCCCACAGAGATGCAGGTGACATCAGCAAGTTCACTAGACATCATCCTCAAACATCACTCTCCCATCGTAACTCCATCACACACTCCCAGAGTGCTGCCACACGCGACACCTTGGTGATAAATACTTGCCCAGCAAGGCTGACTGGTGAGATTTGCTGCCCTGCCTCTGTCACATCAAGCTCCAAATCCCAGAAAGAAATCACTCGTGGAATGGGGACTCATCAGCACAAGCTCTTTCAGCTAATGTTTTCAGGCAGTGTAGAGGGAGCTTCACTCTCTGTCTGACCCTGGGAATACGTGATGGGACAGTGCAGAGGGAGCTTCACTCTGTGTCTGACCCAGGGACGGTATAGAGGGAGTGTCAGAAAAAGTGAGTCAACGCCTCCTGTAGATCCCTTTGATGATGGGGAGGTCAGTATTCGTGATGGACCGGGCAGTATCCACCGCTCTCTGTAGTTTCCTTTGCTCCTAGCCATGATGCAACCAGTCAGTGTGCTCTGTTCTATAGAGTATTTGTTGGCAAACCAAATCTCCTCCATCTTCTAAGGCTTTCTCTGTGCAGTCACAAATACATTGTCCATGGAACTGATGCACTACAATGCTGAGGCCTATATTCTGTAATGTATCTTCCTCTTTGCTCTACCTATTGTATTTGAGGATGACTTGGTTGTATTTATGTATGGTATGCCTGATCTGTTTGGCTAGCATGCAAAACAAAGCATTTACTGTACCTCACTACACGTGACAATAATAAACCTAAATCTAAAGTACTGGGCCTGTTGGAAATGGGCTGAGGGGGGGGGGAGGTGAGGAGACGAGGTGAGGATGGGAGGGGGAGCTGAGGAGAGAATGGAGGGGGTGAGGAGCGGATGGAGGGGATGAGGGAGATGAAGAGGATGAGGGAGGAGAAGGGAAAAGGTTAGGAGTGGAGGAAGATGAGGGGCGGAGGGGTCAGGACGAAGGGGTGAGGAGAGGAGGGGGTGAGGAGTAGAGGGTATGAGGGGAGGGGTGAGGGCGAGGGAGTGAGGAGTGGAGGGTATGAGGAGGGAAGAGGTGAGGGCGAGGGAGGAGGGGATGAGGAGTGGAGAGGGTGAGGAGAGGTGGTGGTGAAGAGAGGAGATGGTGAAGAGAGGAGGGGGTGAATAATGGAGGGGGCGAGGAATGGAGGGGGATGGGGAGAGGAGGTGGTAAAGTGAGGAGGGGGTGAGGAGAGGAGGTGGTGAAGGGAGGAGGAGGGGAGGAGAGGAGGGGGTGAGGAGAGGAGGGGGTGAGGCAGGGGAGAAGGGGGTGAGGGTGTGATCCAGTGCGGACACTCCCCATGGCCAGACTGCCCTCTGGGCTGGGTCGGCACTGCCACGCTGGGCTCGGTAAGGCGATAGTGCAGAGTAACACAATACAAATGTCTCTGGTTCTCCGCGCCGCTCCCAGGAGCAAGGGTTATGAGCCCAGGCGGGGAGCGGGGAGCGATCGGCGTCGTTTAATCCGGACCCTTTACACCTGGCCTCGTAAAATTCAAAGGAAGTGTGAGCGATACTTTTTATTCCCGGGCAGCGGAGACAACATGCCTCACCTCTGCCGTGGCATCGTAAACGGTTCATTGATTGCGCCGCTCACGTTTTATTTCTCACTGGCCAGAGTAATCCGACCTTCAAACAGAAACTGAATCCACTCGCCCGTCTCTAGCACGACAGAGCAGCCCAGCCCGGCTAATGTGCGAGGAAGGAAGGAGGGAAGGAGAGGAGGAGGGGAAGGGTGGAGGGGATGCAGAGAGGAGGAGGGGAGAGGGGGTGAGGAGGGGAGGGGCGAGGAGGGGAGAGGAGGAGGGGGTGGGGAGAGGAGGGGGGTGGGGAGAGGAGGGGGGTGGGGAGAGGAGGGGGTGGGGAGAGGAGGGGTGGGGAGAGGAGGAGGGGGTGGGGAGAGGAGGGGGTGGGGAGAGGAGGGGGTGGGGAGAGGAGGGGGGGTGGGGAGAGGAGGGGGGGTGGGGAGAGGAGGGGGTGGGGAGAGGAGGGGGTGGGGAGAGGAGGGGGTGGGGAGAGGAGGGGGTGGGGAGAGGAGGGGGTGTGGAGAGGAGGGGGTGGGGAGAGGAGGGGGTGGGGAGAGGAGGGGGTGGGGAGAGGAGGAGGGGTGGGGAGAGGAGGAGGGGTGGGGAGAGGAGGAGGGGTGGGGAGAGGAGGGGGTGGGGAGAGGAGGGGGTGAGGAGAGGGGGGGGTGGGGAGAGGGGGGGGTGGGGAGAGGGGGGGGGTGGGGAGAGGAGGGGGGGTGGGGAGAGGAGAGGTGGGGAGAGGAGAGGTGGGGAGAGGAGGGGTGGGGAGAGGAGGGGGTGGGGAGAGGAGGGGGTGGGGAGAGGAGGGGGTGGGGAGAGGAGGGGGTGGGGAGAGGAGGGGGTGGGGAGAGGAGGGGGTGGGGAGAGGAGGGGTGGGGAGAGGGAGCTGATTGTATAGTATACAGAACAAATCTCGGTACACGTGACAATAATAAACCCAAACCTTCCATATTCATGCACTTCTTTGTCTTTGTCTTTGTAATATTATTATACCTGCCTCAACTACTTCCTCTGGCAGTTCATTCCATATACCTGTATCCACCCCTCTCTGTGTGAAAAAGTTTCCCCTCAGGTTCCTATTTAATCTTTCCCCTCTCATCTTAAACCTATGTCTTTTGGTTCTCGATTTCCCTACAGGCAGTACGAGGAACAGAGTTACTGCCTCAAGTCTTTTAGACTTTAGAATTTAAAGTCACAGCGCGGAAAAATACTCTTGTTCATGTTCTTGAAAAAGACTGTGCATTCATCCGATCCATTTCCCTCATGACTTTATACACCTCCATAAGATCACCCCCCATCCTCCTGCACTCCGAGGAATAGAGTCCTAGCCTGCTCAACCTCTCCCTGTAGCTCAGACCCTCGAGTCCTGGCAACATCCTCGTGAATCTTCTCTGCACTCTTTCCAGCTTGCCTGTATTCCGATGCATAAATATTTTGAGCAACAAAATGCAGGGAAAAGGCCACCCACTATTTGTATTATACTGTGAACATCCTCATGAAAAAAAAAATTCCTTGACAAAAATTCTGGTGGGACACATCCGGGACATGATAAACAGCAGGTGTTTTTGCAAAACCTTGGCTGTTTGACAGAATCTCAGCAGGCACGGATTATGTGGGCAGACGGGGCAGGGGCAGGGGGCACATATCCGTTCTCCAAGGGTGGAAGCTTCAAAGACAAGATTCTCCTCGATTTCAGATTTTCCAGCTTTAGGAACACTGTTGGATTTTGGATCCAGTTCCTACTTAAAGCCGTTCACACAGCTGAAGATTTGGGAGCTAAGAGTTAGATCCTCCAGACTTGTTCTAGGCATGGGCTACACACTTCACGCTGTCTCGGTAAAGCAGGCAACATAATCAAGGACCACTCACATCCCGGTCATTCCCTCTTTACCCTTCCCTCGCCAGGCTGAACACACAGAAACTTGAAAGCGTGACCACCAAATTCAGGAACAGCTTCTTATCAGACTCGTGAACGGTTCTCACATAAGCTAGGGTGTAGTCCCGATCTTCCAACCTACCTCATTGTGGAAATTGGACTTATTCTCTGTAACTTTACTTTAGTCTTTACAAGATTAAACTAAACTACTTTAGAGATACAGCATGGAAACAGGCCCTTCGGTCCACCGAGTCTGCACAGATCAGTGATCATCCTGTACAGTAGTACTATCCTACACACTGGGGACAATTTTACGATTTTACCAAAGCCAATTAACCTACAAACATGTACGTCCTTGGAATGTGGGAGCACCTGAAGAAAACACAAGCGGTTACAGGGAGAACGTACAAACTCCATACAGACAGCACCTGTGGTCAAGATCGAACCTGGATCTCTGGCACTGTGAGGCAACCATTCTACCACTGTGTCACTGTGCCGCCCGTCTTTTTCTCTGTAACCGTAACACTTTCTTCTACACTCTGGTATTTTTCTCTTTGCACTACCTGTTGTACCTGTGTATGGCTTGTTTGTGCGGTATGATTTTATTTAATCGGATAACTCGCTAACAAAACTTTTTAACTATATCTCGGTACACGTGACAATAATAAGCCAATGCCAATACCAAACAAAATCCAAACCAAACCAGTCTAAGCTCTTTGCCTGAATGAATGCTTCTGTTGTGTAAAGTTTGGCTAACCCTTAATAAATGATTCAGAATTCATAGGTCAATTGAAACTGAAGTGTGTGTCATTCAGCCAGGATGTCAGTGAATAATGAGTTAAGCTGATAGATTTAGATGAGTAATTAACAGTTTAACCTCACTGCAAAGTGGAAACAGGGATCATTAATTTGGTGCGTGGTGTTCCGAGTGTCCCCACATGGACACCACATGGGACACCTCCACAAGGCCAGACAGAGGCCACAGTAACGACTCCTCCCTGCGATAAATTATTAGTTGCGATACCCGAGTGTGGGTACCACTGCCTGGTCCATTTCGGGTACTGACCCCACCATCGAAGGTCCATCACAGGTACTGACCTCCCCACCATCGAAAGGATCTACAGGAGTGGCTGCCTCAAAAAGGCAGCCAATATCATCAGAGACCCACACCACCCTGGCCACACTCTCATCTCGCTGCTACCATCGAGGAGAAGGTACAGGAGCCTGAAAACTGTAATGTCCAGGTTCAGCAGTTTCTTCTCTACAATCATCAGGCTATTAAACACTACAATTGCCAAAAATCTCTAAACTACATAGACTTGGGGACATTATTTTGGACAACACTATGATTGTTTGTTTAGTTATCTGTGTGTGTTTTTTTATATACAGAATGTTTTTGTTGTTTACTATGGTATTTACAGAGTACTATGTTTACATTCTTGTTGTGCTGCTGCAAGTAAGAATTTCATTGTTCAAGACATATGACAATAAATTACACGTGACTCATGTCTTCTTGGAATAACTCAGAAGACCAGGCAGCATCTTTGAAGGACATGGATCGGTGATGTTTCGGATCTGGAGCCTTCTTCAGACTGGTGGAGTGGGGGGGGTGGTGGGAGAAAGCTGGAAAAGAGAGGTGGGGGTGGGACAAAATCTGGCAAGCGATAAGGAAGTCTGAAGAAGGGTTCCGATCCGAAACGTCACCTACCCATGTTCTCCATAGATGGAGCCTGACTCGCTGAGTTACTCCAGCACCGTGCGTCTTTTTTTCTGCCACGTGATCGGTGTGGGGGGGGGGGGGGGGGAGTAATTGGCAGATGAGTGGAGCAAGTGACAAAGGCTGGGGGTGAAAAGGTGATATAAGGTTGTCAGATAAGGAGAGGAGTGAAATGCAAGTTTGAGATTGTTGATTTTATTGTCAGATATACAAGCACGGTGAGGTACAGGTACAATGGAAATCTTGTCTGCAGCAGCATCATAGGCACATGGGCTCAGACAACACAGAAACATAAATTATACACAAATTGCACAAGCCAGTGAAAAGAAAAAAGGGACAAAAATCAAGACATTTGGAGCAAAACAAAATTATAAAACAAGTCCCCAGCAGTGCAAGAGGGGGGGTCAGTCTGTTCCGTTGCCGAGGTAGGATTAGGGTTGTGTGGGTCGGTTCAAGAACCTGGTGGTTGTAGGAAAGTAACTGTTTCTGAACCTGATGATGTGGGGTTTTTGTACCTCCCGCCCGACGGTAGCAGCGAGAAGAGGGCATGGCCCGGATGGTGGAGATTCCTGATGGTAGATGCAGCGGCCTTGATGATAGTGAAGAGGTTCTTGATGAAGTCTGTGGGATTGATCCCTAATGAATTGAGGTTAATAAATTCTACGTAACCCTACGTCATATTTCCATTGGCCAATCTGCTTGTGTTTTTTCCCCACACACTTTCCACCTCCACCATCATCTGTAAGCCTACACTGATGTTCACACACACACTGCCCACACACACTGTCCACAAACACACACAGCCCACAACCATACACAGTCCACAAACACATACACACACACACACACACACACACACACACACACACACACACACACACACACACACACACACACACAGTCCACAAACACACACAGCCCACAACCATACACAGTCCACAAACACACAGTCCACAATCATATACAGTCCACAAACACACAGTCCACAATCACACACAGTCCACAAACACACACACATACTGTCCACAAACACACACATACTGCCCACAAACACACAGTCCACAAACACACACACAGTCCACAAACACAAAGCCCACAAACACACAGTCCACAAACAAACACACAGCTCAAACACACACAGCCCACAAACACACACTGCCCACCCACACACACACACACTCCACAAACATACAGTCCACAAACACAAACACACAGCCCATAAACACGCACAGCCCACAAACACACATACTGCCCACCCACACACATACACTCCACAAACACACACAGCCCACGAACACTGCCCACAAACATACACACTGCCCACAAACATACACACTGCCCACAAGCACACACACACAGCCCACAAACACTGCCCACAAACACACTGCCCACCAACACACAGTCCACAAACACACAGCCCACACACAGTCCACAAACACACGCACACTACCCACAAGCACACACTGCCCACAAACACACACACACACACTGCCCCCACACACACACTGCCCAACCAACACACAGCCCACAAACACACAGCCCACACACACACACACAGCCCACAAACACACACAGCTCACAAACACACAGCCCACACACGCACACAGCCCACACACTGCCCACAAACACACACTCAAACACAGCCCACACACACGCACACTGCCCGCACACTCACATACACACACAACCCACAAACACACACTGCCCACACCCATGTGTATGTGTATATATACCCACACACACACACTATGCACACACAAACACTGCGCACACACAGCCCACAAATGCACATACAGCCCACAAACACACACTCACACAGAGCCCATGCACACACACACAAACACCCACACACACACAGAGCCCATTCACACATACACACACTACCATACACACACACACACACAGTGACGCACAACCTGAGAGTTGCCTCTGTTCTTGACTGGGTTAGGGACCTGGGGAGTTGACCTGTATTCTCCCCCCATACCCCTGGCCATACCCTGGTTAGAGGGATATAGGCTAATCACGGGCAGATAGGGCTAGCAGAGATGGGGCTCCATGGTCAGCATGGACGAGTTGGGCCAAAGGGTCTGTTTCTCTGCTCTATGAATCCATGACTCTGTAAACAGAGCTACAGTCATACAGGCCCCTTGGCCCAACTTGCCATGCCATATCTACGATTGTTCCACCTCCCTGTCATTAGCCCATATCCCTCAAAACTGTCCTATCCATAAACCACATACACACACACACACACAAAGACACAGGCCCACACAGCACACACATACACGTATGCACGCATTCAGAATTATAGATTAACCTTGGAAGGCTTCTGTGATAACAACAGTGCATGTAAATAAGTCGGGTGATAAGTGTGAGCTAGTTAATGCTGGCTAAATAAGATCTATAATGAGCATCACTGCAGGATGATGTGAGCTGTCCAAGGCAGCACCATCACTGTGACATATTTCTGCAATCTACCCACTTTAACACTGCATCTAATTTACGTCTTGTAGGGAGCTGGAATGAAATGTTAATAAAGAATATTTGCTTGTCCTCACCTTAGCAGCAGCCTGAGGCTGCGAGGCATCTGTTTCAGAGCAAAACAGTTAAAAATGCACAGCTCATTGCGGGTGACATCGGTATCTCGCTCCTGACAGCTCATTCCTTCTATCGACCCTCGATCTGTCAATAGAGCCATTTCACAGATACATTCAACATGCAGAAATTATATGCAATTTACTCCGAAGGACTTTAATCAAGGCAAGAGAAATCAGCCTGTTGTGTTTACTGAAATGATTTTCCTGTAGCACATCAAACATTTACAGCACAAAGCTCTGGAAACTATCCAGCTCCCACTGTTACACACAGTGCTCATGAGCCTGCCGCCGCCTTGCTGAATCTGGCTCCAAAGCCTCACTCCAAACCCATCCTCCAAACCATACCCTACAAACCCTTCCTCCAAACCTTTCAAACCAGTCCCTCCAAACCCTCCTTTAGCCAGAGGGTGGTGAACCTGTGGAGTTCATTGCCACAAACAGCTGTGAAGGCCATCATTGGGTATTTTTAAGGCGGAGATTGTCAGATTTGTGATTATTAAGGGCATCAATGGTTGTGAGGAGAAGGCAGGGGAATGAGGTTGAGAGGAAAAGATAGATCAGCCATGATTGAATGGCAGCATGGACTTGATAGGCTGCTCCTATGACTAATGAACTGATGAACATTGACTCCCACATCACACAAGCTCATTATATCAAAATCCCCATTCATTCGTGCAATTCCCTTGCACCCAGCCCTTCCCACTCAGTCCTATTGAACTCAATGTCCAGTGGACCCAATCCATTCCAATTCAACCTCATTAGGTCACAATCCCAACGGATGAAACACTTTCCATTCATTCCCATTGACCAGGTTTAATGGATCCAGTCACTTCCACCAGTCACCAGTCCCATTGGACTAACTCCTTCCCGTGCATTCCTCTAGTAGACAAACACAACAATCTTGTTCACTTCACTTGACTGATCCCCATTTTCTTTGTCCCAAAACTCCCTCCTTAAACAACTCTGTCTTGCACCATGTTCAATCCATCCTTCCCTTCCTGATAACAACCAAGTCCCAAGAGGACACAAAATGCTGGAGTAACTCAGTGGGTCAGGCAGCATCTCGAGAGGACAGGCATTAGGTGAGTTTTTTGGTTGGAGCCCTTCTTCAGACCCTTTGAGATGTTGCCTTTTGTGTAAACCAGCATCTGCAACTACAACTGCCGAGTCCCATTCAGATTCTCCAAGCTTTCTGCTCCATTAACAAGAAGCACAGTCTTCGACAGAGTCTTGGTACAGAGCACCCTGACTGGTTGCATCGTGGCCTGGTTCAGCAACTCAAATACCCATGGACAAAGGAGGCAACAAAGAGTGGTAGACACTGCCCGGTCCATCACGGGGACCATTCCCTTTAAATCTTGCCCCATTTATCTAAAACCTGTGCCCTCTAGTTTTAAGACCCCTCTACCCTGGAAAAAGGACTGTCACCATTCATGTCGCCTGCTTACGCCCCACATGATTTTATAAACTACTGATTTTATAAGGTCATCCCTCAGCCTGCTTAACTCCAGAAAAAACAACCCCAGCCTAAAGAAGAGCCCCAACAGAAATGTCACCTCCCCATGTTCTCCAGAGATGCTGCCTGACCCATTGAGTTACTCCAGTACTTTGTGACCCAGCCTATCTAGTCCTCTCCTTATAATTCAAACCCTCCAGTCCCGGAAACATCCTTGTGGCCCCAGAATCTTTCCCCTTGCTTCCCTCAATCATATGGGATGCACTTGGTCAAGTAATGGGGAATCCATCCACTTTTACGCACCTCAAGATTCAGATTTAGATGAGTTTATTATCAAATCAGGTTAGTTTATTAACAAAAACACCAGGCAGCAATGAAATTGGAGACTATTGGACTTCATTGGAGACCCTCAGACTCATTGGAGACTCTCAGATTCATTGGAGAGCCTTGGACTATCTGTAATCGGACTTTACTGGACTTTATCTTGCACTAAACATTGTTCCCTTAATCATATATCTGTACACTGTGGATGGCTCGATTGTAATCATATATAGTCTTTCCACTGACTGGATAGCACAAACCAAAAAACCTTTTCTCTGTACTTCGGTATATTTGACCACAAACTAAACTCCTTGTTCATATGAAGTTCACCGAGTAAACAGTGCACATACAATAATGATAAATACAATCATAAATACAACAACAGATGCAAAACCACAGCATGGTACAGGATTATGGTGCAACATCCGAGTAGCACTAAATAAAATAAAAGTGCAATAATGGAATCACCGTACGAGATAGAGTTAGGAGGAAGAGTACCTGGCAGAACCTCCGGGAAGTAGGTGTGAAAGGGGTGATTAGTTCAGGAGTCAGATAGCAGTGGGTAAGCAGGCTTTAGAGATCCAGCGAGAAACAGGCCACTCGGTCAACCAAATCTGCACCGACCAGCAATCACCACGTACACTCGCACTATCCTGCACACTAGGGATAATGTACAATTTTACCGAAGCCAAATTAACCCACAAACATGTAAATCTTTGGAGTGTGGGAGGAAACCAGAGCTCCCGGAGAAAACCCACGTGGTCACAGCGGGAACATGCAAACTCTATACTGACAGCACCCACAGTCAGGGTCTAACCCGGTTCTCTGGTGCTCTAGGGCAGCAACTCTACTGCTGCGCCACTGTGCCACCCAATCTTTCAAAGTACTCCAACTTAACCTATGCCCAATCTAGTTCCTGATTCCCCTAGCCTGGGTAAAAAACTCTGTACGTTCACACTAGCTATTTGCCTCATGGTTTTATACACCTCCACAAGATCACCCCACATCCTCCTGCGCTGCAAGGAATAAAGTCCTAGCCTGCAAAACTCTCCCTGTAGCTCAGAGTCCTGGCAACATCTTTGTAAATCCTCCCTGCACTCTTTCCACCAGAACAACATCTAAGCTTTGATGGGGTCGTCGTGTTAGAAACTGTCTGCCACACCTGACGTGGAGGGGGTTACAGAGACAGGGAGGGGTGTAGGGGCTGGAGGGGGTTACAAAGACAGGGAGGGGCGTAGGAGCTGGAGGGGGTGACAGAGACAGGGCGAGGGTGTAGGGGCCAGAGGGGATCGCAGAGATGGGAAGAGGGGTATTGAGACGATGAGAGCAGGGCTGGAGAGGGTTACAGAGGCTGGGATGGGTGTAGGAGCCAGAGGGGGGGTTACAGAGACAGGGAGGGGCCAGCAGGAGTTAGAGACAGGGAGGGGCGTTGGAGCTGGAGTGGGTTAGGGAGACAGGGAGCGGTGTAGGGGCTGGAGTGGGTTACAGAGACGAGGAGGGGGTTACAGAGATGGGGAGGGGTGTCGGGCTGGAAGGGTCTGGCTGATGGGACACTGATGAAGGCGTGAGGCAGGCCTGGAGATGGCATCGCTGTGACTCAGCACTGCCACCTGCAGGGCAGGGAGGGACGTGCAGGGGCCGCCACAGACCCAGGGAGAATGAACAAAGACGGCTGCTGGCAGATGGGGAGAGATATATCATCACCTCCGTGACTGCGGGTCTCTGAGTGCTGACGTAAGGTGTACACACACACAAACAGCCCAGGGGAAGCCGGCGGCTCAGGATCGATACCAGCAGCAGCTCGACAGTAGCAGGGGGAAGTAGTGAGACGGGGCACCGTGATATCTCCAGCGTCTGATTCTGCTGCTTATTGAGTAATGAGGTGTCCCACTGACACATTAAGATAAACAATTAGCAGATTAGTGTTTACAGAGGTGAGAATGCGGCCATTAATCAATTTGTGAGACCCAGTGTTTGTTGCAGAGGCAAAGACATCAGCTACCCGTTACCTGACGGTGTAGTTAGTGCATTGAGACACTCCGCACATTCCCCCTGTACCCTGAGGGTGGATGCCACCACCCAGCCATAGAGTCACACAGCACCGAAACAGGCCCTTCAGCCCAGCTCATCCATGCTGACCTTCTAAACTACCCCCATTTGCCTATAAACAAAGGCACAAAGTGCTGGAGTAACTCAGCAAGTCAGGCAGCATCTCTGGGGAACATGATTTTGTACACTTTCATGTTCAAAATTATGAAATTCTACAAAATCATTTGAGGAATAGGCCGAGTAAATGCACAGAGTCGTTTGGCCAGAGTAGGGGAATCAAGAATCAAAGGATATAGATTTAAGGTGAGAGGGGAAAGATTTAATAGGACTAATATACCACAAAGGGTGGTATATGTATGGAACGAGCTGCTAGGGGAAGTTAGTTGAGGCAGGTACAATTGCAACATTTAAGAAACATTTAGACCGGTATATGGATAGAATAGGTTTTGAGGGATAAGGGCCAAATGTAGGCATTTGGATGGGCATGTTGGTCAGCATGGGCAAGTTGGGCCAAAGGGCCTGTTTCTTGCCGTAGGACTCTATGACACCCTATGGATAGGTGATGCTTCTAATCAGGTTGTTTCCACCATTTCCCCCACGTTTGGCCCATATCCCATTAAACCTTTCCTACCCATGTACCTGTTCAAATGTCTTTTAAATGTCTGAAGAAGGGTCCCAACCCGAAATGTCTCCTTGTTCTTGTTCTCTAGAAATGCTGCCTGACCCGCTGAGTTACTCCAGCACTTTGTGTCGTTTAAATGTTGTCATTGTACCTACTCCAACTACCTCCTCTGGAAGCTCATTCCATACACCCACCACCCTCTGTGTAAAAAAAGTTGCCCTCAGGTTCCTATTAAATCTTTCCTCTTGCACCTTAAACCTGTGCCCTCTAGATTTAATGGGACCCTGAGGGGTGACTTTCTCAGCTTAACAAGTCTTTTGTTCCAAAGGGTTGGAAATGTTTGGAATTATCGCCCCCAGAGAGTTGTGCGGGCAGTCATTGAATCTACCAGTCATTGAAGTACCCTGGCTTTTTAAAGGACGTTCAGAAGCCTGATAACAGAGGGGAAGAAGCTGTTTCTGAGTCTAGTGGTGTGCACGTTCAAGCTTCTAAACCTTCTGCCGGATGAGAGCAGGGAGAAGAAGGAATGACCGGGGTGGTACGTGTCATATTATGACAATAAAGATATATTGTATTGTATTGTATTGTATGTCTGCTCATGTTGGCTACTTTTCCGAGGCAGCGGGAACTGTAGATCAAGTCAGCGGTGGGGAATCTGGTCTGTGTGATGGACTGGGTCACATCCACAACTCTCTGTAATTTCTTGCTGTCTTGGGCAAAACTGTTGCCAAACCAAGCTGTGATACAACCCAATAGGAACAGCTCCTCATATTCCACTTGGGTTGCTTATACCCCAACAGTATGAACATTAAATTCTCCAATTTTACAAACCCCTCCACCTCCCCTTTCTCCCCTACACCCCCCTCCCCCAAGAACTACCTACTCTTTCTCCCCCACCCCTCTCCACACTACTTCCTCTGGCTTCACAATTCACAACTCTTCAACCCTTTTGTCTCACACCTTTGGTTTTAATCTCCTTTGATCTTTGCCCAAGCATCTGCCTATCAACCCCCCCCCCCCCCACCTTGCCTGTGTCTGCAACATTTTGTCCTGCCTCTCCTCTCTTCCACTTTTCTTCCCCCCCCATCCACAATCAGTCTCAAGAAGGGTCCCAATCCAAAATGTTATCGAGGCATTTTCTCCAGAGATGCTGCTTGACCCGCTGAGTTACTCCAGCACTTTATGTCCTTTTTTTGCAAACCACAATCCGCAGTTCCTTGTTTCTGCCAAGAGGATGCATTGTGTGGATCAAGTCAGCAACTTCCAGCATCAACTGAAAGCCAGAAATGTCAGCCCACATTCCAAGAGGGAATATTTTAAAAGGCCTTGATAGATGTGACAAAATGTGGACTTTAGGGCAGAGAACTGACTGGTGGGATACCGAATGTTACCATGGCTTACAATCCATGTTGTGGTTCAGTCACAAAGCAAACAATTAGAAATAACCCAAGAGATGTGTTTCTACAAACTGATTCAACTATAAACTACTTTTCTGGTTTCAGAGACAACATCTGCAGGCAAGGATGCCAAGGATTGGTCGACTTGGAATCCTGCTTTGTGATGATTGAAAGCTCAATGCTGCCTTTAGTTTAGTTTAGAGATATAGCGTGGAATCAGGCCCTTCGGCCCACCGAGTCCGCACCAACCAGCAATCACCCTGTACACTAGTACTATCCTACACACTAGGGACAACTTACAAAACCAATAAACCTACAAACTGTACGTGTTTGGCATGTGGGAGGCATCCGGAGGAAACCCATGTCACAGGGAGAAAATACAAACGCTGTAAAGACAGCACCCGTAGTCAGGATCGAACCCGAGTCTCTGGTGCAGTAAGGTAGCAGCTCTACCACTGCGCCGCCCCTTGTACCCGACCCAATTGGTGGCAGGGACTCTTTGCAAATGAAAAACTGCGGTGTGATTGAGACAAACATTCACGGGACTTTTAATAATTGCCATTTATTGCCAGGCATATTATCTGCACAAACTATCGACGTACTGAGGTGAACTACATCAAAGTAACTGGGTCAGAACTGAACTGGCTTTCATGAGCACAAAACCAGTTAGCATTGATTATCACGGTGCTGCATGGAATTAATAACCAACCAGCACGGAAATGTTAGGGTGACCTATGATATTCTGGGCCCTATCAATACAGAACCTCTACCTCTACTTGCTCCGCTGTGTCGGATATTGAAGAAAACAGACTAATTAGATCTGCTATAGATGCTCTGTAGAAAGCATCCTATTGGGATGCATCACAGCTTGGTTCGGGAACAGCTCTGCCCAAGACCACAAGAAATTGCAGAGCTGTGAATATAGCCCAGTCTATCACACAGACCAGACTCCCCACCATAGAACACCTCTTCGTGTTCTCCAGAAATGCCGCCTGACCTGATGTGTTACTCCAGCACTTTGTGTCCTTTTGTGTATTAACCAGCATCTGCAGTTCTTTGTTTCTTTACCTTATGCCTTATTTACCTCTCTATCTAGTTGTGTTGTCACTTTCCGCTATTACTGTACAGAAATAGATGCGTCTGTTGCATAAAAAGGAACTGCAGATGCTAGTTTATACCAAAGATATAAAGTGCTGGAGTAACTCTGAGTCAGGCAGCATGAAATTAGAGGAAAGGGAACTCGAGGTAGGGAAAGTCAAGAACTGGCAGTCGGAAGTGATAAAATCAGAGGAGGTCTGAGAGATAATGGCCTGGTGCTTATGTGTGGGATCATGGTCCAGGGGTGAGTCGGAGGAGGTTTTCGAGAGCTGGCGCCTGGCCTGAGCCTGGTAGAGGTTAGCCATCTTCAGCCTTGGTACTGACCTTTTCCCACTTCTAGTTACCTCCCCTCTACTTTCTGTCCGAAGAAGGGTTCCGACCCGAAGCGTCACCCATCCTTTTTCTCCAGAGATGCTGCCTGACCCACTGAGTTACTCCAGCGCTGTGTGTCTATTTTCAGGTACGTCTATTACGAAATTGAGTTCCATCGGAAGCAGGTTCGTAGAGCAGAGAGTGGGGCTGCCTTCACCATGGCTGTGCATCCAGAGCTACTGTGTGTTTGCCACCATTTAATGAGCCTAATGTCAGCGCAGTTCAGGGTATTAAATGAGAGAACTTTGCTGAATAAACCCAACTCCATTGCCTCTCTTCAAATAATCAAGTATACCCTTTATAACTGCATTCCATAATTAATAAACCTCTGCTAGCAAATGTCTAATTTGCCAATACATATACTGACAGGAGCAGATTAACTGTCCATTGACTTATTGTGCGATTGGAACTCACACATCTTCCAGTGAGCAGAAGCGAGCCATTAATCAACATCCTGTTCCCCGGCAACGTATGATCTTAAAAGAAGGTTTTACACAGTTGATAAATTTTTCATAACACACACCAGCACCTTTCAGTTCTCATAAATCATCTTCATCTTCCCTCACAGCCGTTAAAAAGGTATTGGCTTTTCATGCAGATTGCTTATGTAAATCATATATTTTGCAAAGGATTGGAGAGCAATCGGAGACTCGAAATTCAAATCATTAAAAAATTTGAAATGAACTTTACAAGGCCTTTGATAGACACTGGAGTGAATCAGCGGGCCAGGCAGCATCTCCGGAGAAAAAGGATAGGTGACGTCTGAAGAAGGGGACCGATGGACAGGTATAGGGATAGGAGAGATTTGGAAGGATATGGGCCAAATGCTGGCAAATTGGACTAGCTCAGATGGGGCACCTTGGTGGGCATGGATGAGTTGGGCCGAAGGGCCTGTTTCTGTGCTATTTGACTCCATGACTCCTGAGAGGGAGGCATTAGGCATGTGGTACCAGTTTCAGTTACTCAGTCTCTCCTCTACCACTCAAACCTTTGAGGGTAAACTTTAGAAACTCAATTAGACTGCCAGAGTCAAGAGTGTTTAATTGTCATAAACACCACCAACAGCGGGCTGCAAGGCCCGTTTTACACTGGACAACTCTAGGATTCTACTTTGGTTCTATCTTCACGAAGGAGAGATATCATCCACCCTCCAGTCACCCTGCTCCTTTCCCCTTCTCCATACATTCATCTCCGAACCCCGAGTCCCACATTTCACTTTTCATAAGTTATAGGAGCAGAATTAGGCCATTCGGCCCATCAAGTCTGCTCTGCTAGACAAGCATGGCTGATCTATCTTCCCCTCTCAACCCCATCCTCCTGCCTTCTCCCCATAACCCCTGACACCCGTACTAATCAAGAATCTGTCAATCTCTGCTTTAAAAATATCCACTGACTTGGTCTCCACAGCCTTCTGTGGCAATGAATTCCACAGATTCACCACCCGCTGACTAAATAAATTCTGTCTTATTCCCTCCTTTCCCCTTCCCCTGCCCCCTTCCTCCAACAGGGGGCAGGGGACAATTTTCAACAGAATCCAATTAACTTTTCGATCCTTCTTCCAGCTTTACATTTCACTCCACCACCTCTCTGCTTATCTGACACCTTTTGCCTCCTTTTCACCTCTCGCCTTTGTCACTTATTGCACCTATCTACCAATCAATGCCCCCCCCCCCCCCCCATTACCTGTATCCACCTATTGTTGGCCAGGTATTGTCCGGCCCCCAACCTCTCTTTTCTAGCTTTCCCTCCCCCCCCCCCTCCCCCTCCCCATTTGGCATGGAGGCACAGCAGCAGAGTTGCTGCCTTACAGCGCCAGAGACCCAGGCTCCATCCTAACCACGGATGCTGTCTGTACAGAGTTAGTACATTCCCCCTGTGACCACGCTAGGTTTTTCTGGGTGCTCTGGTTTCCTCTCACATTTGAAAGCAGGTTAATTGGCTTCCGTAAATTGCCCCTACTGTGTTGGATAGAAATAGTGTAGGGGCGATTGCTGGTTGGCGTGGACTCGGTGGGCTGAAGAGCCTGTTTCCATGCTGTGCCCCTAAACTAAAACTAAGCACACCATCAGTCTGAAGAAGGGTCCCACCTGAAACATTGCGTGTCTATTCACCTCCATAGATGTTGTCTGACCCGCTGAGATACTCCAGCACTTTGTGTTTTGCTCAAGTTTCTGCTGAAGTCCCCAGCAGATTTATTAACAACTATCTGATATTTATGGCCTGGGGTTTTGGACTCCCTTACGAGTGGAAACATCTTCTCAAGGTTCACTCTATCAAAGGCCTTCATAATCTTAAAGATATCTGTCAGGTCAGACATCACTTTCTCACTTCTGACAATAAGACCCACATTTATCCTGGTAATTCTTGATAGTTATAGTCCTTCAGTTCGGCTGCTGTTCTTGTAAATCTTATTTTGCGACTTCCCCAGTGCCTCTGTATCATTTTTATTTGGAAGCGGTGATTAAATAGGACTGAGTTTGGGCTGTAATAGCCCGCTAATTCTATGAAGCCATGACTGAACGAGGTAAGGCATGGCTCTCTTTCAACGTCCAGCGAAGCAATGGGTTCCAGCAGCTTCAATTTTAAACATAGATAATTTGGTTACAACTGTCTTCACAAACTGGAAGATGTCAGCACAAAATTGGGCAGAGCAGAGCAAAATAAGAAAGATTTTACTCAGAGGAGCAGTGAGTCAAACAACTGCCCATAGAAAGGAGCTGGATGTGAACTGGAATCATGATTAAAAACTGTTCAGATGAGCCACTCTCCACAGAATTGAGCACTGGGCCAATGCTTCATTGGGTACAGTGGTAAGTAGTTAGCGGACTGTTACGTTTAGAAAAGCAAGAGGTATTCTTCGTTGAAACACACAGGATCCTGAGGGGCTCCACATGGCAGATATGGAGAGGATGTTTCCTTTGGTTGGCGAGTCTAGAACTAGGGAGTCACAGTTTAAAAGTAATCCATCTGGATCATAGGACTTCATCTGTGGAGAGAGTTCAGACAGGCTGGGCTTGTTTTGGGAAAAAAAACCTGCAGATGCTGGTTTAAATCGAAGGTAGACACAAAATGCTGGAGTAACTCAGCGGGTCAGACAGAAGGGTCTCGACCTGAAACGTCACACATTCCTTCTCTCCTGAGATGCTGCCTGACCCGCTGAGTTACTCCAGCATTTTGTGTCTACCCTCGGCTTGCTTTTGCTGGAGTGGACGTGTCTGAGGGGTGAGGTCATGAGAGACACACCTAGGGTAGGTAGTCAAGAACCTTTTACCCCATGGGAGAGTCATCGCGTCATAGAGTCACACAGCACGGAAACAGGCCCTTCGGCCCAACTTGCCCATGCTGACCAAGGTGCCCCATCTACACTAGTCCCACCTGCCCGCATTTGGCCCATATACCCTCTTAACCTTTCCTATCCATGCACCTGTCCAAATGTATCTTAAATGTTCTTATAGTACCTGCCTCAACTACCTCCTCAGGCAGCTCGTTCCAGCTACCCACCACTGATAGGGGCATTCATATTACCACAGAGGTATTGAAAACAACAGGGCGTACGTTTAAGGGAAGAGGAAGGAGGTTTAAATGGAAATTGGCTTAATGCCTCTTTTAATTTAGTTTAGAGATGCAGGACAACAACAGGCCCTTTGGCCCACCAAGCCCATGCCGGCCATCGGTCATTCGTTCACATTAGTTCTACGTTATCCCACTTTCTCATCCCTGCACACTTGGGACAATTTACAGAGGCCAATTAATCTTTCAACCTGCACGTCTTTGGGATGTGAGAGGAAACTGGGGCACCCGGAGAAAACCCATGCGGGGATAGGAAGGATGTGCCTACAGACAGCAGCCAAGGACTGTGCGGCATCAGACACCCCGGCTTGATTCTGACCTCTCAGTGGGTGAAAACAGTCGTAGAGACAACAAGACCGTTCCCTCCTCTCCCCGCTTCCGCCCGGCAGAAGGTACAGAAGCTTGAAAGCACACACCATCAGATTAAGGAACAGCCTTTTCACCGATCAGCGATCACCTTGTACACTAGCACTCCCTACAGACAGCACCCATAGTCAGGATTGAACCCAGGTCTCTGGTGCTGTAAGGCAGTAACTCTACCCCTGCACCACAGTTCCACCCTTGTTTGCATCTATTGTTCTTAAGTTTGAACTGATTGTATGTATGCATGGTGGATCTGATTTGTTTGGATAGCATGTAAAACAAACTTTTTCACTGTATCTCAGTACATATGACAATAACAAACTTAAACCTAAACATCTCTGACATCCAGGAAAGACAGCGAGCAAGGACTTAAGACCGAGAGCCCAGATGAATATGAAGACAGTAAAGAAGACATTGAGATACATCATAGCGAGTGAAAGAATATTTGTACCCTTAACATTTATTTAAAGTACTCAAACATCTATCTGTTCAATAATAATAAAATTTCAAGACAGGCTCACGAATATGTTTTATAAATCTCATTCCTGTGCAATGCAATATTCTGAGGACCTTGGTGTGTAAAATTGGATTACATACCATTCTTTCTTTCTTTCGACAATGATGAAAATTGGTTGAATCCAGAATAAATCATGTTGTGACCATTTCCCCGGCCAGGTCACACCAGTCGGGTGATTTGACCGGCCACTTCCTGTTGAATTCAGCCTTTGAATCCAACGGGATGATGCCATTCCAAATGCAAAACCACTTTTGCAGCTTTGCAGGGGAATTAGGACCACATTCGGCAAGACACAAAGTGCTGGAAGGGCTCAGCGGGTCAGGCAGCATCTGTAGAGGGAATGGACACACGATGTTTTGGGCCGGGACCGTTCATCAGATCCTCTTCCGCCACGTTCCGGCACTATTTTGCAACTTCCAAGTTTCCGAAAAGTCCAATCATGGCCCACGGAGATCTGCAGTATCTTATTTTCTTACGTTAAGGCCAGGTGTCCGGGCGGCATTGGATGGGTGAAGTAGGGGTCGGCCTGGCCCAGCGTGATGCAGTCGGCTCCTACCACCACTGCTCTGTGCAATTGCAGGCTGCGCTCAATCCGCTCGCTTGCCCGGCTGCTGTCGGGCCTCCGTCTACACCACCGCCCGCGACCTCCGCAAACGTGCCATCCGTCACCTCCAGCAGCCGTCCTTCCAGCTCCATGCATCGAGGTCGCCGTGTCCCATTTCCCCAGCCGATCACGGAACTTTAGGGTGCTTTCCAAGGGCACGGGAAGTGAGTTCACGGACTGTTCACAGCCGCTGACTTTCACCTTCATCTTTCACCACTGCCATCTTGAAAGAAATATGGTGATTGTATCTGATTCCACCACCTTCTCATGCAGTCAGATGTAGATATCAACCACTCTGTGTCAAAAACTTTCCCCTTAGATACCTCTTAAAACATCTTTCTCTCATCTTAAACCTATGCCCTCTTGGTTTTGACAGCCCTACCTTGGGAAAAAGGTTCTGAGCACCTACCCCATGTATGTCTCTCATGAGTTTAGAAACCTTCCCCTCAGCTTTCTTTGTTCTCGGAAGGGCAATCCGAGCCTGTCCAAGGTCTCCCTCTAACCGAAGTCCTCCAATCCACAGAGCATCTGGTGAAGCTCCTCCAGTAGTTTCTATCCTTCCTATGGACTAGAAGTGCACAGAGTACCTCAAGTGCAGCCTAACCAATGTTTTGCAAAGTTGCAACAAAACCTCCCAACATTTATAACTTATACCCTGACCTATGAAGGTCACAGAGATTAGGAGAAAGGGAGGTGCAACTAGACCTGGGTATCCTTGTACATCAGTCACTGAAAATAAGCATGCAGATACGGCAGGCAGTGAAGAAAGCCAATAGCATATTGGCCTTCATTGCGAGAGGATTTGAGTTTAGGAGCAAGGAGGTCCTACTGCAGTTGTACAGGGCCCTGACGAGACTGCACCTGGAGTATTGTGTGCAATTTTGGTCTCCTAATTTGAGGAAGGATATCATTGCTATTGAGGGAGTGCAGCGTAGGATCATCAGATTAATTCCCGGGATGGCAGGACTGACGTATGATGAAAGAATGGGTCGACTGAGCTTGTATTCACTGGAATTTAGAAGGATGAGAGGGGATCTTATAGAAACATATAAAATTCTTGGATTGGACAAGTAAATGCAGGAAAAATGTTCCCAATGTTGGGGGAGTCCAGAACCAGGGGTCACAGTTTAAAAATCAGCGGTAGGCCATTTAAGATTGAGATGAGGAAAAACTTTTTCACCCAGAGAGTTGTGAATCTGTGGAATTTTCTGCTACAGAAGGCAGTGGAGGCCAATTCACTGGATGTTTTCAAGAGAGTTAGATTTAGCTCTTAGGGCCAATGGAATCAAGGGACATGGGGAAAAAGTCGGAATGGGGTAGTGATTTTGGATGATCAGCCATGATCATGTTGAAAGGCTGTGCTGGCTCGAAGGGTTGAATGGCCTACTCCTGCACCTATTTTCCACGTTTCTCTGTTTGGAGAGGGTGAAGGTTACCTGGAACTTTCTGCCTGGGGTGGTGGTGGAGGCATACAATAGTGGCGTTTAAGAGACTTTTGGATAGGCATGTGAATATGCAGGGAATGGAGGGATAGAGATCTCATGCAGGCAGAGAAGAATAGTTTATCTTGGCATCATGTTCAGCACATACCGTGTGGGCTGAAGGGCCTGTTCCTCTACTGTACTGTTCTGTCCTAAGAAACTGAGGTCAACTTGAGGGAAGCAGGTCAAGTTGTGACCTTCCCAAGATGGCACCGTGCAGGTGACCTCACTCTGCCATCACATCCACCCGCCTGCAACAGAAGTTGACCCAAGCATACCACATTACTCCTTCACTACCCTATCTACCCCTCAGGGAGATTTGGACTGTGTCTGTTCATCAGCATTCCTCAATGTCCATCCATTACTGTTAGTCCTACCTCTATTTGACTCCCAAAATGCAACACCTTGAGCTTGTCGGGATTAAATTCCACCTGCCAACACTCCTCCAATCCCAGGGCCATGCGATTACTTCAATGGGGGCAAACATTTAATCTATCTTTTTTGTGCTCAACGTAACTAATACAGGAAAATGTGGCACCCCTTCTCAGTACCTTCGTGCTTCATCTCCTCAAACCACCATGAAATCCTCCAAACAGTAACTCAATCACTACTCCTGCACCATTGTGCCGTCCTTAAGCACGCTGTGTCATTTTTTGAGAGTGACGTTCTTAGCCTGTGAACTATAAATGCTTAAAGCTCCCATAGAATACTCCTGCTTGCGATAATAAAATAGATAAATAAACACCCAGGTGGCAAAAGTCCACAAGAATATCAGAAGGAAGCTTTAAGCATTTGCTTTACCAATCAACATTATACCTCTATCTGGACAAGCAGAGTCAAGCATTCCCAAGCTCAGCAGCATTGACCAGGTATAAAAACATCCAAATTAGTAATGGGAACTAGGGAAGGGTGAATGGCATGTTATCCTGCACCATTCTATGTCTGCCCACTCACCTGCTCCACACCCAGCCTGCTATTGACCTCCCCGCCTCACCTGCCCACTCCAGTTCCACTCTCCCTGTCCCCACTGGCCTGACCAAGGAGCAAGTCATCCCAGCAGCCAGCATTTGCTTTCCTGACCTTGCCAAAAAAAACGTTAAAAACTCCAATTTTAAAACAAACGCACATTTTCAACAGCTCCAAACCGAGCAGAGGTCGTGCTAGGCGGGGGAGCGGTTCGGGCGAACTCCCTGCGCCGAGCTCCAGCGATGGGTCGGGCAGTGGGACTGCGATGGGTTGCGGGCTGCGAGATGGAGGCCGGGAGGAGGACTAGTCACGCAGTACTGTTTCTCCAGCTCGTCTGCACCACCCAGCTAACTGGGGGGCCGCGTAGAGTATGCACAGGTCCTGCAAATTGTACCGGCAGCTAACCCTGATGAACCTGCATCAGTGCCAGAGGTCTCTGATGCTGAGCTGCTTTGGACTCCAACCTATCCGGGGTGGCACCTCCAACCGCTTGCGGAGGATGCTTGGTCAGCAGCGAGCCTTTGCCGGAGCGACCGCCTGCAGGCCGAGACTGTGTTGATCCACTGCTGGAGGCCATCCTGTCATGCTGATCCATAAACTGTGTGAGCACCGAGCACTGGGCTTCGATGAAACTCTGGAACCCTTCCGCCATGGTCGCCTGCAGACGTTCTCCCAGTGATACGAAGCCCGCCTTGACGGCGTCTTGGAGTTTGGAGCCCAAAGCCTCAATGGCAGAGGTGTGGGCATTCACAAGCGAGGTGCTGGCTGTTTCCAAGGCCTGTGTTAGGGAGGTTTCCACTGCAGAGGCCACTGGCATTGACAATTGCTCGATGGCAGACTGCAGAGCATTCAGCCGCTGGTCCAACATGACCATGCCATCTTCCACGGTAGTGTGGATGGAGGCCAGCCTCTGCTCGACACTGAACTCGTGTTCCAACAGTCTGCGTATGAAGGCAGGCCCACTGAGATCTGTGTCTACATCTGCCTCCATCGGCGAGCCCAGCACAGTGGGTCTCCAGTCTTCAAATGAAGAAGACCTCTCATCCTCCTCTACTAGGATTGGTCCCGCTCCTTCCTCACCAACATCCAGTGACTCACCCAGTGCCTCCTCATCCTCAGCACTACCATCTCCTGCGGTGGGCGTGCCTGTACTGGTGCCTGCTTCAGGGTGGGCTGCGGATATTTGGAATTCGGGTGTGCAGTGCCGTTTTGCAGCAATGGTGGATGATCCACTTGTTTCCCCTTGGTCTGTGGAGAGATGGAGAAGTCACGGCATGAGTGCGGAGGTGCACACCCGTTCCGCTTCACTACAACCAGCAGATGAACCTATGCAATGCCAATGCGCTCAATGGACTCAAGGACACAAAGTGCTGGAGTAACTCAGCGGGTCTGGCAGCATCCCTGGAGAACACGGATAGGTGACGTTTCGGGTTGAGAAGCTTCTTCAGTCTGAAGAAAGGTCTCGACCCAAAAGTCACCTATCCACATTCTCCAGAGATACTGACTGATTCGCTGAGTTACTCCAGCACTTTGTGTCCTTTTGTGTTTGAACCAGCACCTGCAGTTCTTTGTGTCTAAGCTGAGTGGACTCATTCCTATCACACCACGAGCAGGCACATATACTCACCGCTCAGTCGGGACGTTACTGCAAGGTCACCTGGGTCAAAGCCCTCGAAGGTTTCCTTTCCAAAGAGAGCAATCATATCATTCTCAAACTCGGTCAAGGTTTTGACAACCGGTCGGCCGCCCCCTGATAGTTGGCATGACCTTCTATTATAGGCCAGTTTCTCCTTTGAAGATAAAAGAGCGGAGATTAGAATAGAATGGTCTGAAGAAGCATCTCAACCCGAAATGTCACCCATTCCTTCCCTCGAGATGCTGCCTGTCTCGCTGTAACTCCAGCTTTTTGTGTCCATCTTCGATTTAAATCAGCATTTGCAGTTCCTTCCTGTACACAGAATGATTTTTGATTGATTGAATTGATTGAATGTTACAGCATAGTAATGCTCCCTTTGGCTCAACGAGTCTATACGGAACATCAATCGGGAGAGGGCAGGAGAATGGGGTTGAGAGGGAAGAATAGATCAGCCATGATTGAATGGTGGAGTAGACTCGATGGGCAGAATGGCCTAATTCTGCTCCTTTGTCTTAAGGTCTTATTGTAGACATTGGAGTTTGTCTCATTGTTTCTTTGTCGGTACGCATGACAATTTAAGCATCCTTGACTCTCACTACACTACAATGCTGGGAATCACATTCTGCACTCCGGTATCTTTACTCTTCGAAGTACCTTTTATACTTGAGTTTCGTTTGATTGTATCCATGTATAGTATTGCCTGCTTTGACAGGATTGCTTGCAAAATAAAGCTGTTGACTGTACCATGGTACATGTGACAATAATAAACCTAAACCCAAATGGTAAGCTGTACTCTGGCAAATGGAGCCTACCAAGTAACAGCAAAATGTCAACTGTCCTTGTAAACTATGCAGAGATGTGATGAAGGCACAAGGACCTTCAGTTAATTGACTCCCGGTTGAGGTTTGTTTTATTTAACTCCATGGCAAGCAACCACATTGTTTCACTGTACTTCTGCACATGAGACAATAATAAACCTGAGCCTAAACCCACCCACATCCTTGCCTGACATCACTACGTCCCCACCACACCCAATCCCCTCTTGCCCCACCCCCCCTCCACTTCACACTGCCACACCCTCACCCTACCTCACCCCACCCTCACCCTATCACTCTCTTGACCTGCCCTCACTCTACTCTACCTCTCCACATCCTTACCCCTCCCTCATCTCACCCTCTCCCCACCCACCCTCACCTTCACACCCCTCTCTTACCCCCACCTCACCCCACCCCTCCTCCACCTTGCTCTCCCTCACATCTTCATCCCACCCCACAATTCCTCTCCTCCTCCAACCCCCTGCCTCACCCTCACCCCTTCCTCACCACAGCCTCTTCTCTCTCCTCATCCCAACCTCACCCTTGCCCCTCCCTCACCCCATCTGTCCCTCCCCTCGCACACCTCCTCCACTCTCGCTCCTCACCACATCCCACCCACACTTACCACGCCCTTGTCCCTCCCCTCCCTTACACCACACGCCTCCCTCCCTCCCTCCACACCCCGTCCCGTCTCCATCCTCTCTCTTCCCACAACACACCCCCGACTCGCCGTGAGCCCCCCGCCCGCCATCACCCTGTCTCCTCCTTCACACAACCCCTCGCCACCTTGGTGCTCTTCTTCAGGTCGTGCACCTTCTTGCGCACCTCCTCCCAGGAGCGGCGGGTGCCCGACACGGCGTTGACCCGTTCGGTGACGAAGAGCCAGGCCCGGCGGCGGCTCTGCAGGCTGGGCGGCCGCCCGCCCTGCCCGAAGATGTCCCGCCGCCGCTCCATCACCGAGTCGACCAGCACCCGCAGGTCGCGCTGCTTGAAGCGGGCCTTGCGGATCCGCCGCTCGGGCAGCCTGCGCAGGCCCGGCCCGCCCCACACCGGCTCCCGCATCTTCTGACCCCGTCGCCAAAGGCAACTCGGACACAAGGGTGGAACTACATTTCATTCGCACTGTCTCCCTTCGCTGGGAAGACCGATGTCAGCGGCGCCGCCGCCAGCGCACGGAACTACAACTCCCAACGGCCACTGCGCGCTCCCACCCCCGCGCGCTGCCTGCTGGGAGCTGTGGTCCGCTCGCCACCACTGGCCGATGGCGGCGGGAACTACAATTCCCAGGAGGCCTGGGGCCCGTTGTTTGCCGGGGCCGCAGCTCGGAGCCCCGGCACTGTGGACGGGCACGTACATGTACACGTACACGGTGGTGTGCAAGATGGAGGGATGGGAAGAAAGGGATGGAGGCAGAAGAGAAGAGAGGGGGAAGGCAAGGGCCAGGGAAGATGAGGGATGGGGAGGCGAGGAGGGATGTGAGGGGGCAGATGGAGGAGGTTGGGATGGGAGGGGGGCATAAGGAGAGACATCCCTTTAAAATCTCCATAAAGAGAGACATTAACAGAAGGAAACGTCTATAATAATGCAAACAAAAAAATGATTTTGCTGCTTGCTAGGCTAGTTTTAGACAACTTCACAGGCACATTGACAGGAAGATTCATATTGCTCATAAATCCTACATGCAGAGAAGATGTACAAGGATTTTGCCAGGACTCAAAGGCCTGAGCCACAGGGAGAGGTTGGGCAGGCTGAAACTTTATTCCTTAGAGCGCAGGAGGCCGAAGGATAATCTGACCTGTTTAAAATCACGAGGGAAATAGATAGCGTGAACGCACAATCTTTTTTCCAGGGTCATGGATTCAAGAACTAGAGGGCATTGGTTTAAGATAAGAGAGAAAAGATTTATAACGTACTTGAGGGTCAACATTTTCACACAGGGTGGTGGGTATATGGAAGGAGTTGCCAGATGAGATTGTTGAGGCAGGTACTATAACAACATTTAAAAGAAATGTGTACTGGTACATGAATAGAAAAGGTTTAGAGGGACATAGATCAGGTGCAGACAAATGGGTCTGACTGAGATAGTGTATTATGGTTGGCATGGATGAGTTGGGCCAAAGGGCCTGTTTCCGTACTGTGCGAATCTTAAGTATTATTGATGTTCTGCACTGATTTCACATCAGAAATGGCAGCCAATTTGCATGCATCTAGCTCCCATAAATAGAGATGTAATCATCTTTTTAGTACAGGGTTCTTTATTGAGAAACGAGTATTGGCACAGGACTCCAGACGGAACTGCTTTTCAAATGGAGACACTGTGTATTTGGTGACCTCCCAATAGGATGAGATCTTTTTCAGCTTTCCAACTCTGAAAACTTAATTAATTGATTCATTGCAAAACGTGTGACTATGATAGATTGGCACAAAATGCTGGAGTAGACAGCAGCATCTCTGGATAGAAGGAATGGGTGAAGTTTTAGGTTGAGATCCTTCTTCAGACTGAGAGTCGGGAGAGGGAGACAGAGATATGGACGGCTAAGGTGTGAAAACGAGACATCAAAGGGGACGTAGTTCAAGAAAAATGTAGAATAGATCATTGTTAGATAGGGGAAGGTGACAATGACCAATACAAAGATAAAAGATACAAAGACTGTATGATACTTTATTCCTAGTACCCATCACATACATGACACTGCCTGTCTTACTGAGCTGTGGATGATGTGAAGATGGCAGTGAGGTAAAGGATCTTAAAGCAGTCAAATTAAGTTGATGCGGTTTGCTGAAAGGGCATACAGTTTAACAAATTTTCTGGAGGTTTTTAAGGAAGTAAAAAGCAGAGTTGAAAGACGGGAACCTGTTGGTGCATTGCACTTGGATTTCCAGAAGGCATTCAATAAAGTGCATCATAAAATGAGAGATGGTGTTGTGCGTGTGTGTGAACATGGATCGAACACTTGTGGGAATAAGTGGGGCTACTTCAGACTGGTAAAACAGAACTAAAGAAGTACCATTGGTCCGTGGCCCTCAAATATTGGTTTATTGTCACATTCACCAAGATACAGTTACAAAATCTATTGCGTTGTCCATTTAAATCATAATATACACAAATGCAATCAAGCCATACGCAAGTATAACAAATAGTGCAAAGAGAAAAAAGAGTTCAAAAATATCAGAGTTGCCAAATGTAATGTAACATTCTCTGCAATATTACAATTACAGAGAAGGTGCAGATATGAAAAAGTGCAAGGTCCACGATGAGGTAGATTGGAAGATTGGGATTACACCCAGCTGATGGGAGGACCATTCATTAGTCTGACAACAGCAGGGAAGATGTTTTTGAATCTGTGGTACGTGCTTTCAAGCTTATGTACCTTCTGCCTGACTGGGGGGGGGGGGGGGCGGGTGGGGGGGGGGGAGAGATGAGGGAATAACCAGGATGTGAGCGGTCCCTGATTATGTTGGCTGCTTTCCTGAAGTATTGATGGAGTCGATGGAGGTGGGGAAGTCTGGTCTGACTGTGTGATGGACTGTGCTAGATCCACAACTTTGAAATTTCTTGTGGTCTTGGGCAGAGCTGATGCCGAACCAGGCTGCGTTGCATCCCTTCAGTTCTGGGCCGTCCAATTCACAATCTGCTTTAGTTTAGAGACACTGCGCGGAAACAGGCCCTTTCAGCCTACCGGGTCCGCGCCGACCAACAATCCCCACACATTAACATTATCCTACACCCACTGTATATTAATGACGTAAAGGAAAGGGCAGAGTGTAAGTTATCTAAATATGCTGATGACACACAAATTGGTGGGGGTGGGGGGTGGGCTTGCGATCATCAGGATATTTGGGCTTTGCAGGCAGATAAAGATAGGTTGACTGAGTGGGAAGAAACTTGACAAATGGGAGTTCAACGTGGGAAAGTGTGAGGTCTTGCACTTCAGTGAGGCAGACTGTTCTGTAAATGGGGATGGACTGCAAATGATGGAGTGCAGATGGAGTGTTTGTGTTCTTGAAACACTAAACGTTAGTGTGCAGGTGCATAATAACAAATATAGCTTGTTGGCCTTTGTTGCTGGGATTTGCAGTTTAAAAACAGAGCCAACTTGCTGCAATTTGTGAGGCTCCATCTGCAGTACTGCACACAGGTGTGGTCCCCTTACCTAAACATGTAACATTGGAGGCAATCCAAAGAAGATTCACCAGGCTAGTGCCTGGCGTGAGCGGTCTGTCTATCATGAATGACTGAAACAGTTACACCTGTTCTCTTTGGAGTTTTGAAAGTTAATGGGATGTTCGTACTGAAACAACCATATAGTGCGGAAACGGGCCCCTTCATATACCTTCATTGGAAAAGTTTGTGAATTGAGGAATTGCTGTAAATCTAATTGTCCCTCTTGATTAAATTTACCGAGTGCACATCTGAAAAAGACATTTGGATGTGTAAGTGGACAGTTTGGTTTAGAGAAACTGCGTGGAAACAGGCCCTTCTGCTCACTGAGTCTGCGCCAACCAGCGATCACCCATACACTTGTTCCATCCTACACTCTAGGGGCAATTTACAGATGCCAATTAACCTACAAACCTGCAGGTCTTTGGGATGTGGGAGGAAACCGGAGCACCTGGGGAAAACCCACGCAGTCACAGGGTGAACGTGCAAACTCTGTACAGACAGCACCCATAGTCAGGATCAAACCCAGGTCTCTGGCGCTGTAAGGCAGCAACTCTACCGCTGCGCCACCGTGCGTTCCCTCCTGTGCTGTGGTTAATACAGGTAAGAATCTCTTTACCACTAGCCTCATATTGAAAAGAACAGACATGGGAGTTCCAGGACTCAGGGGACTGAGGTTGAGTAAGCTAGGACTTTATTCCGTGGATTGCGGGAGGATGAGGGGTGATCTTATAGAGGTGTATAAAATCATGAGGAATAGATTGGGTACATAGATAGGGTGAATAGATAGGGTGAATGCACAGAGTCTTTTGCCCAGATTAGGGGAATCGAGAACCAGAGGGCATAGGTTTAAGGTGAGGGGGGAAAGATTTAAGAGGAATGAGAAGTAACTTTTTTGCACAAAGGGTGGTGGGAGTATGGAATGAGTTGCTGGTGGAGGTACTTGAGGCAAGTATTATCAGAATATTTAGGATACATTTGGACAAGTTCATGGTAGGATAGGTTTAGAAGGATATGGGCCAAAAGCTGGCAGGTGGGACTAGCATGGATGGGTCATCTTGGATGGCATGGTCAAGTTGGGCCAAAGGACCTGTTTCCATGCTCTGGACCCTTGGATAAAGGATTATCCAGCAGGGACTATTGTCAAGAGAGTGAAGCAACAGTGGGAAAGTTTGTGTTGGAACTTTCCATTCAAACTGACATGGGAATTGATCAACTTTGAAAGCCAGGGCTGAAGTACATTTGCACTCCATGTTCCAATTACCTGCCTGTCTGGGTACCTTACTTCAAGGCTGCACATGGACCTGATTTCCCAAGTGCAAGGCGACCAGTAATATATTAAAAGCCTTGTATTTGTGAGAATGTAGCACTTGCGTCCTGTACCACTCTTGCTTTCACACTTCACCAATCAAACCAAACTGAAATAAAACATCAGAACATTGGAGACCCAAAAAGTTACAGAATATATAAACCAAAAGTAAGGAAACTACCCAGAAAAATTCCAACAGAAAACGAAGGAAATCTAAAAACAACCACCCGTAAATGAGCAGTGATAACTGTAGTAATGTTGAACCTGTTGGATGGTCTGACTGTGAACATTCCATTTTTAAGTAGTTAAAAGTCTAATGTCCAAAAACAGTGTTTTGAAATAGTATTTAAAAAAATAACCCAGTTAAATTTACCCAATGAATTAATTATTTTTTTCTTCTTGAAATACTCCATCTCTTCCTATGAGATGGAGTATTTCAATGTGAGAATTTACGGCTTCATTGGAATATATGCAGAGCTAAATTTTCTCAAATCTCTACAGGTGTACGAACGGTGGAGAGCATACTGACTGTTTACATCACGGCCTGGTTTTCTAACTCGCACGCTCAGGAACAAAGAAGGTTACAGAGAGTGGTAGACCTATCCAGTCCATCACACGTACTGAACTCCCTACTATCAAAGGGATCCACAGGAGACGCTGCCTCAGAAAGGCAACCAGCATCATCAAAGACCCACACAATCCTGACCGCACTCATCGCCTGATACCATCGAGACGAAGGTACAGAAGTCTACAAAACGTGACCTCCAGGATCAAGAACAGCTTCTTCTCAGCAACCATCAGGCTCTTGAACTACACTGCGATCTCGATCTTCTGTGGACTGTGTCTCTGGTTGCACTAGTGACATCGGTTTTGCACTGTTATGATTATAGAATCATAGATTTGTATAGAATGGAAACAGGCCCAATGGCTCAACTCATCTATCTAAGCCAGTGGTATTTGCCCACATTTGGCCCATATCTCTAAACCTTTCCTATCCATGTACCAAGTGTCTTAAATGCTGTTAATGTACCTGCCTCAACTACCTGCTCTGGCAACTCATTCCATATACTCACCATCCTTTGCCCCTCAAGTTGGTATGAAATCTTTCTCCTCTCACCTGAAACATATGTCCTTTTGTTTTTGATTCCCCTGCCCTGAGTAAAAGACTTTGCGCATTCATCCTATCGATCCCCTCATAATTTTATACACCTACATAAGATCACCCCATGGCCTCCTGTGCTCCAATTAATAAAGTTGTAGCCTGCTCAACCTTTCCTTATCGAACAATGCCCCAAGTCCTGACAACATTCTTGCAAATGGTTACCTTGTATTATGATTATTAATTTATTATTGATTAATGTACATTTATCTGTGCGTTATTGCATTTACAGGCATGTTAAGCTGCAGCAGGTAAGAATTTCATTGTTCGGTTGCCCGTACACATGACAAGTAAACACTTTTGATGCACAGCAGCTGAGTCAACCAATTCAAGAACATTTATTTTCAGTTTTTAAATATCTGTTTTGTGGTTTTGCAGAATTATTTCATGAAAAGCCCGGGGATATATTTTCAGAGTTTAAGTTTATTGAACACTTTAGAAACCGGGAAAGAGAAAGTAATTTCACTTTAGTATTAGTACTGTTTTGTTATTGTCACGTAACGAGATGCAGTGAAAAACTGTGTGGACCAAGTCCACTCATTGCACTACAGTTCCAGCTTTTTATCTATGTTTAGTTATTAACGATATCGGTTTTATTTTTTGAGTGCCACATGTTGTCATTTCTTGTGATACTGATTTGTAGAAAGATTTGTAGATAATGAGATTCAAGAGTGTTTAATTGTCATGAGTACCAGCAACAGATCAATTAAATTCTTACTTGCTGCAGTTTTGCAAGTCCACTAATGCAATAGCACAGATAAATATACAGTAACCAATTGTACAATAAAAGAATAATCAGGATTGCTAAATAATCAGATATTAATAGTGCAAAACCAAAATCCGTAGTGCAACTAAAACAAAGTCCATAAGTTGCTGAGGTTAGTGTTGTGCAGTGTTCAAGAGGTTGGTGGTTGCTGGGGAGAAGCTGTTCTTGAACCTGGAGGTCACGGTTTTCAGGCTCTTGTACCTTCTTCCCAATGGTAGCAGCGAGATGAGAGCATGGCCATGGTGGTGTGGGTCTTTGATGACACTGGCTACCTTTTTGAGGCAGTGCCTCCTGCAGATCCCTTCATTGGTGTGGAGATCGGTATTTGTGATGGACCAGGCAGTGTCCACCACTCGCTGTAGTGTTTGTTCTGGGGCATTTGAGACACCGAACCAGGCCTTCAGGCAACCAGTCAGTATTTCATAAATAACTACAGACTCTGGAAATCTGAAAGATTGTAGAAGATGCGTGAAATACTCAGTAGATCAGCCAGCATTTCTGGACAGTTAAATAGATTTGCTATTTTAAATTGACGTTCAAGATGCAGCAGCTGCAGATGCTGAAATCTTGAACAAAACACAAAGTGATGGAGGAAAGAAAGACCAAAGTGCTGGAATAACTGAGCAGGTCAGGCAGCACCTCAGGAAAACGTGGATAGGTGATGTCAGAAGGGTCCCCACCTAAAACGTCACCTATCGACGTTCTCCAGAGATGCTGCCTGACCCGTTGAGTTCTTTTGTGTCTTTCTTTGTAAAACAGCATCTGCAGTTCCTTGTATCTACAAAGTGCTGGAAGAACTCTGGGTCAGGCAGCAACTGTGGAGGAAAATGGACGGACGATGTTTCAGGTCAAGAACCTTCTTGAGACTCCATGCAGGAGACAAGGTGGGAGGAGGTGACTTAGTAGTAGAAGTCAGTCAATTGTCTGATGGGGACAGAGAGATCAAGAAAGGGTAGAGAACGAGGAAAGGTCCCAAACTGAGACATCATCTGTCCATTCATGATACTGCCCGTCCCGCTGAGTTCCTCCAGCACTTTGTTGTGATGCTCGGGAAACGCTGATTGCACGTCTCTTTGCAGGTGCTGCCTGATCTGCATTTTCTGTTATATTTCAGATTCATGTTCCGGGGAAGTACAATCCTGTCCTCAAAAAGTCATTTTGCTGGTTTGGTGTGATCAGCTGTCGTATAAAGGAGTGACTGATTGCTGGGAAGCAGGTCCTTGTTCAATTTTACAAACATTATTACTCTTCTGATTGTACAGGAAAAGAGAAAATTGAGGAACACCATGCCCAGAACCTCTGTGAATCGATGGAACGCAACAGTTGCCGTACAGTATATAATCACAGGACAGGGATGAATGGTTAGCTCTATTCCATATTTGTAAAATTATTCATTTACTGCTGGCTTCTCATTTACATTACAAATATCGTTACGTTTCTGAAAATATAACGTTCACACGGCAGTATATAGGAAAGGTCCCGAACTGAGACATCATCTGTCCATTCATGATGCTGCCTGACCCGCTGAGTTCCTCCAGTACTTTGAAGCTCAGGAAATATTGACTGTTCCTCTCTCAGCAGATCCTGCTTGGCCTGCATTTCCATTATATTTGTATAATATCTGAAGCGTATAAAGCACCAAAGCAAAATGCTGGAGGAACTCAGCAGTTCAGGCAGCATCATAAAAGGACAGATGATGCCACAGTTTGGGACTTTTCCTATTTATTGCTCTGTGAATGTTACATTTTCAGATATGTTACGATATTTGTGATCGCAAAGGAGAAGCCTGCGGTAAATGAATAATTTTGCTTGGGAAGACTAGAATGCAGATACTGAAAAATAAAATGTTACGTATTTACACAATTATACATGTTTGCTCTCTGTCAGAGCAGAAGGATCTTGGAGAACTGGTACATAGTTACCTGAAAGTGGCATCACAGGTGGATATGGTGTTCAAGAGTCTTTAGGAATGATGGCCTTCATCAGTCAGGTCATTGAGTATAGAAGTTGGGACGTTATGTTGCAGTTGTACAAGACATTGTGAAGGCTGCATTTGGAATATGGTTTTCAGTTTTGTAGTCTGAAGGTTGTAGTCTGTAGTTTTGCAGTTCGGTTTTCAGTCTGAAGAAGGGTGTCGACCCGAAACGTCACCCATTCCCTCTCTCCTAGATGCTGCCTGACCTGCTGAGTTACTCCAGCATTTTGTGATATCTTTGGTTTTCAGTTTTGGTCACCCTGCTACAGGACAGATGTCCTTAAGCTGGAAAAAGTGCTGAGATGAGTTACAAGGATTTTGCCAGGACTTGAGGCCCTGAGCGAGAGGGAGAGTTTAGGCAGGCTAGGACTTTATTCCATGGAGTCAGGAGGCTGAGGGTTGATCTTTAAAGGTGTATACAATCATGAGGGGAATAGATAGGGTGAATGCACAGTCTTTTTCCATGCTGTATCTTTAAAGTCTAAAAGACATGAGGCATTAGCTCTGTTCCTCCTGCTGCCTGACCTGCAGAGTGTTTGCAACACTTTCTGGGGTTGTACACTAATCCGTCAACCTCACAGGGATGTTTACGGACCAGGTTTTTATTGTCAGACATCTTGAAAACCCAATTCAACTCGGTGGTGTGATTAGAACTTGTGTTGCTGGCACACGGAGCCGGCAACATCCTCCCTCTCTCCGCCAGCTCGTTGATAGTTGCTCCCAGGTCTGAGTTTAAACCAAACACTGCTCCACTCCTCACTACAGACATCTGTCCGCACATCTGATGTCCCGAGCTCGTCAGGAGAGCTCCAATGTCTAACGGAGCTCTAAAACAGCGCTCTCCCGTCCGTGACCATCTCTCCTGGCACAGCACCAGCGAGTGTTAGCGGTGTGACTGGTCCGGGGGCCGCAGGAAGCTTTCCAGCCTCCACACATGCTCCCTGCATGGGGCTCTGCATGAGCGGTGGATTGCCCCTGCGGCCATTACCGTGGCCATGCCTCCCCACAACACCTGTCCTCCCAGATAAGTTGCATGTTAAAAATTCTATTACATTAGAGGTTGGTTAGTTTTAATTGCAGGCCAGATCCTCATAACTGTTGTTCTGCTGCAGAGAGGTGTGAATGGAATTTGAAGCCTCACAGAGTTGCTCAATGCAGAATCAGGCCTTTCGGCCCATCATCTCCATGTCGACCTTCGATTAACTCTCTGCATTAATCCCATTTGGTATTGGTTTATTATGGTATAAGTTTTTTTGGTTGGCAGCAGCACAGCACATGAGCCACTACCTCATAGCGCCAGAGACCCGGGTTCCATCCCGACCTCGGGCGCTGTCTGGGTGGACATGAAACAGCATGGGTTTCCTCCGGGGGCTCCGGTTTCCTCCCACATCCAAAGGCATGCGGGGCTTTAGGTTAATTGGCCCTTTGTAAAATGCCCCTGGTGTGTTGGGAGTGAATGTGAAAGTGGGATAACATAGCACTAGTGTGAATGAGTGATTGATGGTTGGCATGGACTCAGTGGGCTGAAGGGCCTGTTTCCATGCTATATCTCAACTAAAATAAACTAAACTATTGTCACATGTACCGGATATAGGGAAAAGCTTTAGTCTGCGTGCTATCCAGACAAATCATACCGTATGTGAGTACAATCAAGCTGTACATAAGTACAACAGGTAGTGCAAAGAGAAAAATACCAGAGTGCAGAATATAGTGTTGCAGCATTGCAATTACAGAGGGAAAAGTCCACGATGCGCAATGAGGTAGATGGGAAGATTGGGACTACACCCTAGCTTTTGGGAGGACCCTCACATTAAAGCTGTGCCTTCTGGTCATGGATACCTGTGATAAATACCACCTACATTATCTCTGACCCTTATAATTTCATACACCTCTATTGGGTCCCCTCTCAGCCTCCTGCCCCCTGACCTGCTCCAGCAGTTTGTGTTTTGCTCAATATTCCAGCATCTGCATTCATGTGTCTCCAGCCCATGCAATCTCTTTTCAGAGCTGAAACTCCATCCCAGCCAGCATCCCGCTGAATCTCCTCTGCACCGTCCCCAGTGAAATTACGTTCTCAATGGAAAAGCAGTGTTGATCTTCCCTCCAAGGTCAACTGTGTTTAATTGTTATGTGTCCTGGCAATACAACAATTAAATTCTTACTTGCTGCAACTTAACAGACCCGTAGACACAATAACACAGATAATATAGAGTAATTAATGATACAATAAATTAATAACAGTACTACTAGGTAAACATAATAGCACAAAAACTAAAAGCTGTAGTGCCACCAAAAACACAGTCAATAGAAGATCACAGTTGCTGAGGTCAGTGTTGTACAGTGTTCAAGAGTCTGATGGTTGCTGGGACGAAGCTGTTCTTGAACCTGGAGGTCACGGTTTTCAGGCTCCTGTACCTTCTTCCTAATGGCAGCAGTGAGATGAGAGCGTGGCCAGGGTGGTGTGGGTCTTTGATGACATAGGCTGCCTTGTTGAGGCAGCGACTCCTGTAGATCCCTTCAATGGTGGGGAGGTCAGAACCCATGATAGACCGGACAGTGTCCACCACTCTCTGTAGTCTCCTTCATTGCCGGGCGTTCGAGTTGCTAAACCAGGCCGTGATGCAACCACATAATATGCTCTCTCTATCGTACACCTGTAGAAGCTCTACAGAGTATTTGTCAACATACGAACCTCCTTATGCTTACACTAGGCACAGATTTTCTTTTCATTATCTTGTAAGATTTGCCAGTCTATCCTAGCCAATTCCCGTCTCACACCTTTAATGTCTCCTTTCTTTAAGTTCAGGCCCCTAGTCTCTGAATTAACCGTCTCACTTTCCATCCTAATGCAGAATTGCCAGATGGGTGGGGTACGTGACAAAGACAAGGTGAAAACTAGATTAAAGGGATGTCAAATAAGGAGAGAGATGGAGGAGTGAATGTAAAGCTGGGGTGAGGGATATGGGTGGAAGGGAACGGGCAGGAAAGAGGGGGATTAAAGGAGAGGTCGGGAGAGACTGCTCGAAACCCTTAACACTGTAGACACAGGTTATCTTAGGATAGTGGAGAGCATTAAGCCATCTTCCCATTCATCACCCGCTCTATTTGACAAGAAGCATTATAACAGCTATATCTTGATAAGTGTCTGAGCAGTCTACCACGAAATGTAAAGCTGGGATTGGAGTCTGTGCATTACGGAGGTGTGTGGGGGTGTAATTGTGAAGTGGAATGTTGAGCATTAATTTGATGGGAGAGGGACATTCCACACACACCCTTGCCACCCTGCCGCGGCAGCGAACAGGAGCAATCCCTCTCTCCCTGCACCAGGGATCATTTACTTTACAAAAACCATTAGGAGGCACCTCTGCAACGAGCTCAGTGCAAGAAGGAAGTGAGGACAGAATTCAATCGATCTTCACAAGTTGCTCCCAGACTCGGGGATTTATAATCCAGCTAACATTTACTCAAGGTCATTTTCAAACTCTCTCCTCTCTGGGCTTTGCTATTGAATCAGTGAGGAACCATTCCCTTAATCAGTCTGAGGAAGGGTCCCGACCCAAAATGTCATCTTCATTCCCTCTACAGATGCTGTCTGACCCACTGAGTTCCTCCAGCACTTTGTGTTTCGCTCAGGATTCAGGCATCTACAACCTCACTTAATTTTAATATTTGGATCTGTTGAAATAATAAGATATGGGGTAATTTGTTTTATATCTGCGTTCTTTAGAAAAGATAGGACAACAGAGGCAACAAACCCTGACTCTCAGTCTGAAGGATGGTCTCGACCCGAAACGTTACCTGTTCCTTTTCTCCAGAGATGCTTCCTGACCCACTGAGTTACTCCAGTTTTTTGTGTCTAACAACAATGGCAGGGGTGGTCTCCTGGAGCCCTCTGACTCTGTTCTGTACCATTCCCAGCATCAGTTATCTCAATCCTTCCCATGGAATTTGTCCCATAAACGTTTTCTTTATTCATTCAGGACATGTGGGCTTCGCAGGCTGAGCCAGCATTAAATTGCCCATCCCCATCTTCCATTGAGAAAGGATGGTGAGCTGCCTTCTTGAACTGCTGCAGTCATAAGAGTCATAGAGCACAGAAACAGGCCCTTTGGCCCAACTTGTCCATGGTGAACAAGAGGCTCCATCTACGCTAGTCCTCTTTGGATTTGTCTGGCCCATATCCCTTTCCAAACCTTCCCTATCCATGTACACATCCAAATGTCTTTTAGGTGTTGTTATTGCACCTGCTCAACTACCTCCTCAGGCAGTTCATTCCATTTTCCCACTCCCTTCTGTGTGAAAAAGTCATATGTCCCGGATATGTGAGCATAGTACTCTGAATACCATTACAAAATTGCAGCAAAGTTCAGTGCATATATTGTGTGTGTGTGTAAAATATATATTTATATATATATATATATATATATATATATATGCACATATACACTGAACTTTGCTGCTATTTATATATATATATACTATATATCTTTCCTATCCATGTACCTATCCATATATATAAACAATAATAATGCCCCTAAGTCTATGTAGTTCGGAGCTTAATTGGAAGTTGTGGCCTGATGGTTGTAGGTAAATAGTTGCTCCAGTTTAACGTTACAGTTTTCAGGCTCCTAAACCTTCTTTCCGAAGGCAGGAGTAAGTTGAGAGTGTGGCTAGGTGGTGTGGTGTCCGATGATGCTGGCTGCTTTTTTGAGACAACGATTCCTGTAGATCCCTTCGATGGTGGGGAAGTCAGTAGCTGTGATGGACCAGGCAGCGTCCACCACTTTTTGCAATCTTATTTTTTTTCTGGGCATTTGAATGTCGACGGGGCATTGTGGTCGGCATGGATGTGTTAAGCTGAAGGGCCTGTTTTCAAACTGCACGGTGTGGACGATTCCTACCCCCCTTCCGTTTACTAACCCTCCTTCCCCTACTGTCTCCTCCCCTCCCCTCTCCAAAAGGCGGCTGCAAAGTCCATCAGAATAAATCTCTATCTCGGCCAACCTCGGACTGAAGTGCTTGTGCAGAGGGAACCCTTTTATTTCATGTCCTATTACCGATCCGTCAGCGCTGAAATTCTCTCACAGTGACAGACTGGGCCGGCAGCTGAGGAAATGCCATCAGGGGAATATCAGTGCGGCAGATATTCGCTCTGATAGAGGTCAGGACTCGGTTGGGGAAGGGAGAGAGAGAACCATCCATGCACGAAACACAACCTTGTTTTTTTCCCCCCTTTACTTTCCTCTTCATTTACGGGCCACTTTGCGCGCATTTTCTCGGTTCCGAGCCGAGAGATACAATTACAGCCTAGATTGAGCTTTTGGGCAGGGATCCAATTTATGTTTCCATCTCGAAGACAAAAAAAAACTCTCTGGGAGCCTGAGGCTGTTGGTGCAGCTGAGAGTGGCCTGACATTTTTACCACCATGATCCACCATGCCTGTCAGCTAGAATGAGCCTTTTGTCTTGCCTTGCCACTCTCAGCACTGGCTTTATGGTCTCTTAAGCAACAAGAGGCTCATCAACCCAGGATATGGATGTCTCTAACCAGCTTCCGTCCAGGAGTGCAGTGAAACATTGCCCTTTGCTTTTGTTCCCAACGCTGAGGATTAAAGACCGTGGGTACCGCAGCACTCTGTCTCCAGAATGGGAGAATGGGCGTAACAGTGGCGCAGCGGCAGAGATGCTGCCTTACAACGCCAGAGACCCGGCTTCGATCCTAACTCTAGCTGCCGTCTGAACAGAGTTTCTCCCAGTGACCGCGTTGGTTTCCTCCGGGTGCTCCGGTTTCCTCACGTCCCACAGAAGTATAATAATAATAATAATAATAATATTCATTTATTGTCATTGCAACGAGTACAACGAAATTTAAAAATAGCCAATCCTGACGGTGCGTACAAACATATATGCAATAAATGCAAAAACAAATAAATACATAAATACAATTAAATACAATTATATTAAGTACAAGATTTTTTAACGGTGTTGCCTAGTGCAAAGGTAGTGTTCAGTTCTCGTATGGCCCTGGGGTAAAAACTGTTCTTAAGTCTGTTTGTTCGGGATTTGATCGACCTGAAACGTCGACCAGAGGGCAGATGAACAAACAGACGGTGGCCGGGGTGGGATGGATCTTTTATTATTTTGCCTGCTCTACTGAGGCAGCGTAGGCTGAACAGGTGCTCCAGGGAGGGCAGTGAGCAGCCGATGATCTTCTGGGCCGTCGTGATGACCCTCTGAAGGGCCTTCCTGTCCTTTTCTGAGCAGCTGGCATACCATGTGGTTATACAGTATGCCAGCACACTCTCGATGGAGCAGCGATAGAAGGAAAACATGAGCTTCTCCTGCAGGTTGGTTTTCCTGAGGATCCTCAGGAAGTGGAGTCTCTGCTGTGCCTTCTTTACTGTGGTGATGGTGTTGGTAGACCAGGTAAGATCCTCTGCGATGTGCGTACCCAGGAACCTGAAAGCTGGTACCCTTTCCACACAGACCCCATTGATGTAGAGTGGGTCGTAATCTACACTGGTTTTTCTAAAGTCAATTATAAGTTCCTTTGTTTTGGAGGAGTTCAGGACCAGATTGTTCACTGAACACCATGCTGCCAGCCTTTGGATTTCATCCCTATAGGCTGTCTCATCTCCTTCTGAGATGAGTCCAACCACAGTCGTGTCATCCGCGAACTTGATGATGGTGTTGGTGGGATGGGTGGGGGCGCAGTCGTGAGTGTAGAGGGAGTAAAGGATGGGGCTCAACACACAGCCCTGTGGTGAGCCGGTGCTCAGTGTAATGGTGGAGGAGAGGTGAGGGCCTATTTTGACGGTCTGGGGGCGGTTGGTCAGGAAGTCCTTGATCCATTGGCAGATGGTTTGGGAAAATCCAAGGTCGGAAAGTTTGGTGACCAGTCTGCTCGGGATGACCGTGTTAAAGGCAGAGCTGAAGTCGAGGAAGAGCATCCTCACATAGCTCCCCTGGTGTGCGGGTTTGTAGGATAATTGGCCCTCTGCAAATTGTCCCTAGAGTGTAGGATAGAACTGGTGTACAGATGTTCGCTGGTCGGCGTGGACTCGGTTGGCTGAAGAAGGCCCTATTTCCACACTATATCGCTAAACTAAACTAAACCCACCCCCCTGCTTTGCTCTGCTCTCTTCCCTGCGCTTAGACTGTTAAAGCAGCAGCCTCAAAGTGCCAAAGACCCAGGTTCAATCATCAACTGCTCTGTGTGTGGAGTTTACATGTTTTTTTTCTGGAATGCTGGAGGTTGCAGGGAGAGCTGAAAGAAGTTATGAGAGGCATGGATGGGGTAGACAGTCAGAATCTTTTTCTCAGGGTAGAAAAATCAAATACTAGAGGGCATAGATCAAAAGAGATTTGCGGGGCAAGTTTTTTGCATACAATGTGAGTGTCTGAAACACGCAGCCAGGGTTGGTGATGGAGGCAGATATAATAAAGGCATTCAAGTGGCTTTTTGATTGGTACATGGATATGCAAGGAATAGACGGATATGGATCATGTGCAGGTAGATAAGAGATGTCTTGGCATCATGTTCTGCACATACATTGTGGGCCGTAGGGCTTATGCTTGTGCTGTACTGTTCTATGTTCTTCCTGTAACTGCATGCATTTCCTCCAGATACTCCGGTTTCCTCCCACAAACCAAAGACATGTGAATTTATAGGTTAATTGGCCTCTGTAAATTGTCCCTGGTGTATGTGAGAGGTGGAATCAGGGGGGGGGGGGGGGGGAGATTGATAACAACCTGGAGGGAATAAAATCGATCAATCTGAAGAAGAGTTGTAACTCGGAAACGTCACCTATCCATGTTCTCTAGAGATGCTGCCTGATCCGCTGAATTACTCCAGCACTTTGTGTTGTTTTTGTAAACCAGCATCTGCAGTTCCTTGAGCCAGGATTAGTATAAATAAGTGGTTGATGGTCAGCATTGACACGGTGAGCCAATGAGCCTGTTTCCCTGCTGTATCTCTCTATCTCTGTCTCTCTCTGTCAGCACAGACCAAGGCCATTCAGCCCACCATGCCCATGCTGGTCAGAACTGGGAGCTTCATCATAGAACCCAGATCAATTAGTCTCGGTATAGTGCCCTCCCAGCGCTGTTTAAATGTGGGGAGGATTCCTGTCCCCACTCCTTGCCCTCAGGCAGTGTGTCACAGAACTGCAATGACTGAGTGAGTTGGGTTTATCTCAACTCCCATTAATCCTCTCATATAGCCATACAGCGCAGAAACAGGCCCTATGGCTCAACTTAGCCATAAGTTGGGTCCAAAATGCCATCTGACCCAGCTTATTATTGTCACGTGTACCGAGATGCAGTGAAAAGCTTTGTCCGCGCACTATCCATTGAAATCATACCGTACACGAGTACAATCAAACCGTACACAGGTACAACAGGTAGTGCGAAGAGAAGAATGGGACCCAAGGACACTGTGGGAAGCCAGATGAAATTGCAGGAACTCCCTGGCATAACCCACATGCTTACAGGGGGAACATGCAAACTCCACACAAACAGTGCCGGAGGTCGGGATTGAACCCGGGTGTCTGGAGCTGTGAAGCAGCGGCACTACCAGCTGCGGCTGTGTGCTCTGCATGTGTGCGAGGATGGGCTGACCTTCAGAGGGTGTGGGTGCGGGTCAGAGCGGTGAACACAGGCTGCAGGAAGAGCCTTGTTGTCAGGTGCTGGAATTAGTCTGAGGCTCAGGCAAAGTGACTGAAAATTAAACATTGACAGGCAGCCTGAGGGAGAGCATGGAGAGTGTTAGAGTGCTGATTACAAAAAAATACACATTCATCTGCAAAACAGCTGCAGAGAATTCTCCCCTTATAATAAACACTGACAGCTGGACCACACTTCTTATTGACTGAGTGTGCTGTGATATATAAATATATATATATTTTATTTTTAGGCATTGTTTTTGGATCCTATGCAATGTCTGCTGGTTTGATCATTTTCCTTCCCTCCCTGGTCTGTTCTTTTCAATGTGAGGAGAGTTGTTAAGCTATTCTTGCCGCCTGTGTTAACTATCGCACCGGGTGGCACAATGTTAGAGTTGCTGCCTTACAGTGCCAGAGGCCTAGGTTTGATCCTGACTATGGGTGCTGTCTATACGGAGTTTGTACGTTCTCCCTGTGACCGCGTGGGTTTTCTCTGGGTGCTCCGGTTTCCTCCCACATTCCAAAGACATGCAGACTTTGTAGGTTAATTGGCTTCCATTCATTGTCCCTAGGTTGTAGGATAGAACTAGTGCACAGGTGATCGTTAGTCGGCAAGGATTTGGTGGGCCGAAGGGCCTGTTTCCATGCTATATCTCTAAACTAAACAAAACTAATAGCACAGAGTGAATCTCCCTCTACACCATCCCATCACACACTCTGTCAAGGGCAGCACAGGTTTGATTAACTGCCACATTTCAGGCAAAACATTAAGTGACTGCATTTCAATAAAGTTATTTCATTGGCTGAAAGGCTCTATTTAATTGAAAGATCTTTCTCACAGTCATTCAGTGATGCCTTTACTCCAGTGTCCTGTGTCGGTGTGAGACAGAATGATTGCATCCCCAAAGATGTTAATCCAGCTCCCTCACACTATCCCTCAATGATCCCTCTTCCCCAGCGCCCTGTGTCACTGACTGTATCCCCACTGACGTTAATCTAGCTTCCCCAGTGACCCCTCTCCCCCAGCACCCTGTGTCACTGACTGTATCCCCACTGATGTTAATCCAGCTCCCCCAGTGTCACTGACTGTATCCCCACTGATGTTAATCCAGCTCCCCCAGTGCTCAGTGTCACTGACTGTATCCACACTGACGTTAATCCAGCTCCCCCAGTGCTCAGTGTCACTGATTGTATCCCCATTGACTTTAATCTTGCTTCCCCAGTGACCCCTCTTCCTCAGCGCCCTGTGTCACTGACTGTATCCCCACTGACATTAATCCAGCTCCCCCAGTGTCACTGACTGTATCCCCACTGACATTAATCCAGCTCCCCCGGCACCCTGTGTCACTGACTGTATCCCCATTGATGTTAATCCAGCTCCTTTGCACCGTCCCTCAGTGATCCCTCTCCCTCTCTGTCACTGACTATACCCCCAGTAACCCTCTCCTTCCGCTGTGTCCCTCACCCCTCCCTCTCTGATGACTGATCGCTGTCATTGATTGGAGATTGGTGTCGTTCGGAGCAGGGGCGTGGAGGTAGCCCTGAGCACCGGTCTCCCAGCTCTCTGCCATGGGTGCATTGTGCTGGCTTCTACGACTGGACACACTCCAGTGATCTGTTGTTACTCGTCTAATGAAAGGGAGGCTGCGGTGTCAACTCTTTAATTAACCCCATAACGGACCTCAGGGAAACAGGGTTTTTTGTCACTGCCTCGAATCGCTGATTGAATTCTGTCTGCAGGTAATTGGAACAAGCACCGATGATGTTCCAGCTGATGGAAGGCTGGTTCCTCGGTCCCTGCGCTCCCTCGCGCCCTGACCGCTCGTTGTGTGTGAGGAAGAGTCGGCACCGAAATGGACCTTCGGCCCATCGTCTCCCTGCTGGCTCCCTGTTGAGCATTCTCTCAGTTCCACTCCCCTTGTACACCCCAAGAGTATTCCCTCTCCATTTGCAGCATGGTGCAGTCATGTAGCTCGGGAACAGGCCCTTCATTAGAAGGGTCAGGAGATTCTATATGTCATTGAACATAGAAGCGTTTGGCACAGGAATAGGTCCTTCATTTGTAGGTTGGGGAGATTTGGTATGTACATAAGTCAAAGGAGCAGAGTTAAGCTGCTCGGCCCATCAAGTCTACTCCTTCATTCAATCATGGCTGATCTATCTCTGAAGAAGGGTCTCGACCCGAAACGTCACCCATTCCTTCTCTCCCGAGATGCTGCCTGACCCGCTGAGTTATTCCAGCATTTTGTGTCTACCTTCGATTTAAACCAGCATCTGCAAAAAAAAAATCCTGTTTCTCTTTCAACCCCATTCTCCTGTCTTCTCCCCAAAACCTTTGACACCCTTACTAATCAAGAATCTGTCAATCTCTGCTTAAAAATACCAAATGACTTGGCCTCCATCACCATCTGTGGCAATGATTTCCACAAATTCACCCCCTGTGACTAAAGAAATTCCCCCCTAACTCCTTTCTAAAAGTAAGATTTGTGATGTCGTAGAATATGGAATGGTACAGCACAGGAACAGACTCTTCATTTGAAGGTTGAGGAGATTTGTTATGTCATAGAGCATAGAGCAGTACAGCACAGGAACAAGCCCTTCAGCTAGCAATATCTGTGCCAGAATACCCTCTGCCTGCATGTGATCCTTGTCGACAAACAATCTATTGAACCTGGGGTGGCAGAGTGGTGCAGCGGTAGCGTTGCTGCCTCACAGCGCCAGAGACCCGGTTTTGATCCTGACTAATGGGTGCTGTCTGTAAGGAGTTTGCACGTTCTCCCTGTGCCCTTGTGGGTTTTCTCCGGGTGCTCCGGTTTCCACACACATTTCAAAGACGTTTGTAGGTTCATCAGCTTCGGTAGCATTTGTAAATTGTCCCTGTGTGTCGGCTAGTGCTAGTTTATGGGGTGATTGCTGGACGGCGCAGACTCGGTGGGCCGAAGGGCCTGTTTCCTCACTCTACCTCTAAAGTCTAAAGAACCTCGACAGGTGTACGGTAGAGCATACTGATTGGTTTCCTCGTGGCCTGACCTGTGTCCATGCTGTAACCTCTGGCCAAGGCTCTTCAATCAGTCCCTGTTTTATTGCCCAAAGTTAAATGGTGCGAGAGTAATCTCCACACACACTGCCCTGTCCGCTGACTCCCCCGGCCCATTGATAGTTCCCCACCCTGCAGGGCCGCGTGGAAGTAAATCAGCCCTGGTCCCCACTGCTTAACGGGCAGGGTCAACTGCGAGGTCATGGCCCAGCACGGCACCCCCATTCCCCATCTCACCCCCTCAATCTCTGACATGACTTCAATCAGCCTCCTCCCCTCAACAACCTCACGAGAAGTGGTGGACGCGGCGGACAAACTAACCTCCCTTCCATTGATTCCATTTACACTTCAAGGTGCCTCGGCAAGGCCACCAACATAATCAAGAGCCAGTCTCACCCCTCCTTCTCCCCCCTCCCATCAGACAAGAGGTACAGACGTGTGAAAACGCACACCTCCAGATGCAGGGACAGTTTCTACCCAGCTGTTATCAGGCATCTGAACCATCCTCTCACAACCGAGAGAGCGGTCCTGACCTACCATCTACATCATTGTAGACCTTCAAACTATCTTTAATCAGACTGTTGTATCTTTGCACTAAATGTTATACCCTTTATTCTTTATCTGTGCACTATGGACAGCTTAATTGTATTCATATACAGTCTTTTCTTTGACTGGATGGTATGCAAACAAAAGCTTTTCACTGTACCTCGATACACATGACAATAATAAACTGGACTAAAGGGGGTCTGGCTAGGGCGTGCTTCCCACTTCTCGCCCCTCGCTGCCCTGAGTGGAAGAGGGGCACAAATAAAGAACTCATGTTGGTGAGGCTGCACTTGGAGTGTTGTGTTGTTTTGGTCACCTTGCTATAGGAAGGATGTTGGAAAGGCTGCAGAAAAGTTTTTACAAGGACTTGAGGGCCTGAGCTATAGGGAGAGGTTGAGCAAGCTGGGGCTTTACTCCTTTGAGCGCAGGAAGCTGAGTGGTGATCTTACAAAGGTGTATAAAATCATGAGGGCAATAGATAGGTAAATGCAGAGAGTCTTTTTTACCATAGAAAGCATTTTATCAGGATGCATCACTGCTTGGTTTGGGAACAGCTGCATCCAAGATCGCAATAAATTGCAGCGAATTGTGGATGCAGCCCAGACCAGCACTCAAACCAACCTCCCTTCTATTGACTCCATTTATAACTCACGCTGCCTCGGCAAGGCCAGCAGCATAATCAAGGACGAGTCGCACCCTGACCACTCCCTCTTCTCCCCTCTCCCATCAGGCAAAATGGTGAAAATGCATACCACGAGATTCAGGGACAGTTTCTTCCCATCTGTTGTCAGGCAACTGAATCATCCTACCACAACCGGAGAGCAGTGCTGAACTACTATCTACCTCTTTGGTGACCCTCAGACTACCCTTGATCAGACTTTGCCGGCTTTGCCTTGCACTAAACGTTATTCCCTTATCAAGTATCTATAGACTGTAAATGGATCGATTGTAATCATGTATTGTCTTTCTGCTGACTGGTTAGCATGCGACAAAAACCTTTCACTGTACCTCGGTACACGTGACAATAAACCAAACTGTAATTGAAACAGAGGAGAAGAATTAAGAACCAGAGGACATAGGTTTAAGGTGAGAGGGAAAAGATTTACTAGAAATCCGAGGGGCAACTTTTTCCAAACAGTGGGCAGTGGGTAGATGAAAAGCTGCCAGAGAAGGTGGTTGAGGCAGGTGTAATAACATTTAAAAGGCATTTGAACAGGTACGTGGATAGGGAAGGTTTAGAGGGATATGTGGGAATCCCTGACCTGGGAAGGTGGGACTAGCTTAGATGGGGCATCTTGATCAGCATGGCGAGTTGTGCTGGGGGGCCTGTTTCTATGCTGTATGACTTCAAATGCCTCCTGCCGCCCCTACTCACCTTGCTTTGTCCCCCAGACAGTCACCCAGCTCCACAATCCCCTCGGGAGCAGGAACATGCCTGACCCCTTGAACCTGCTCCTCCATCGAACAAGACCATGGGCCAGGAAACATAGCAACAAGGAACTGCAGGTGCTGGTTTACAAAAAAAAGAGCACAAAGTGCTGGAGTAACTCAGGTGTATTGTACCATCTAGAATATGATGTGACCAAATAGCAAGCAGCATCTCTGGATAACATGTGTAAGGGGCACATATAAAGTCGGGATCTTTCTTCAAACTGGATGTAGGTGGAGGGAAAGAAAGCTGGAAGAGAGGAGGGGTGGCACCGTTGGTGGTTGAGCTGCTGCCTTACAGTTCCAGAGACCCAGGTTCGATCCTGATTACCGATGCTTGGCTGTACGGAGTTTGTACTTTCTCCCCGTGACCTGCGTGGGTTTTCTCCGAGATCTTAGGTTTCCGCACACACTCCAAAGACATACAGGTTTGGAGGTTAATTGGCTTGGTATAAATGTAAAATTGTCCATGGTATGTGTAGGATAGTGTTAGTGTGTGGGGATCGCTGGTCAGCATGGGTTTGGTGGGCCAACGGGCCTGTTTCCACACTGTATCTCTAAACCAAAACTAAAAGACAAATATAGGTAATAGGTGGACACAGATGACCTCTCAGGTGGAGTCCGTGGTTGACGTGTCCTTGGCCTCAGGTCCTCTTCACGCCTGTTCCCCTCACGTCTCCCCTACAGACCAGACATCTACCCATATCCACCTCTAATGCCCGCTGAAAGATGAAACTCCTCATCTCCACGAGCGAATGTCCAAATCTTTACCCCTCTCATTCTCGTTAGAGGTAAAACACACAGTGCTGGAGGAACTCAGTGGGTCAGGCAGCATCTGTGGAGGGAATGGACAGACAACATTTCAGGTCGGTACTGATGGACCATGTCATCTGGCCATTTCCTTCCTCAGATGCTGCCTGACCCGCAGAGTTCCTCCAGCACTTTGTGTTTTGCTCAAGATTACAGCATCTGCAGTTCCTTGTCTGTCCAGTTAGACATGATTGCTTCTGACTCCTGAACTAATCACCCCTCTTACACCACCTCTCCAGAGGTGCTGCTGCATATTCTCACTCATAACTCTATGTCATCTGGTTATTCTGCTATTGCACCTCAATATTCATTAGCACCACTCTTGAGGTCATAGGTTTGAGGTGAGGGGGGAATAATTTAATAGGAACTTGAGGGTGTATATGGAACGAGCTGTCGGAGGAGGTAGTTGAGGCAGGTACTATTGCAACGTTTAAGAAACATTTACACAGGTACGTGGAAACATGGCCCAACTTGCCCATGCCGACCAACCTGTCCCAACATTAGTCCCACCTGCCCATAATTGGCCCATATCCTTCTAAACCTTTCCTATCCATGTGCCTGTCCAAATGTCCTTTAAATATTGTTATTGTACCTAGTTCAACTACCTCCTCTGGCAGCTCGTTCCACTTCACCCACCACCTTCTGTGTGAAAAAGTTGCCTCACACACCCAATGTCACACACACATACACTCACCGATACACACACCTATACACACGCACACACACACACACCTATACACACAAACCCACCTACACACACCTATACTCATACGCCCACACACACCTCGACACACACACACCTACACACATCCACATACACCTATACATACACATACCTACATACATACCCATACATATACACTCACCTATACACATAGACACACCCACACATACCTATACACATACACCTACACACATACCCACACACATACACTCACCTATACACACCCGCACATACGCCTGCAGCTGCTAAAGTAAACACTGCTTGTCTTTTCACGGCGGGGTTAAAGGGTGAGGGGGAGAGGTGTTTTCCAGCAGTTTGATGCCTGTGCCCCACTGTTTCAGCAGGACAATGGCACGAGGGGGATGTAGCACTAATGGATGGTCACTGAGAGGGGCACTTTGTGTCCGCACCGATTGACCTGGGGTCACAGTGTGGCTAACGCCAGGTCTTTGTTGCTGCACAGAAGTGGTCGGTGATGGATAAAGTCAGCGGCTCACGGCCTCTGAAGTGCAGCCGCTAATGTGTGGCCTGTTCAAAGTGTGAGCGCCGCACTGGCTCTGTTGTTTCACTCAACCCCTGCTGGCTGACAGCAGCAAAGGCCAAGGAGAAGCAGCCCAGCCCCCCTTGTACGCTGCTACCTCCACACTCATCCCACAGACCAACCCCCCCCCCCCCCCACCCGAACTCTAACCCCACAAATCACCCCCAGCCCAACACTAACCCTACAAAACACTCCCAGTCCCACACTAACCCTCCAGACCACCCCCACACTAACCCCACAAACCACCCACCAGTCCCACTCTCACCCCATAAACAACCCCCACACTAACCCCACAAACCACCCCGACACTAATCCCACCCCCAGCTCCTTATTCACACCACAAACCACCCCCACCCGTACATGGGCTCCAGATATGGCACACAGGAGCCGGGGACACTCTCTCTCTCTCTCTTGCTCTCTCTCTATCTCTCTAATACACACACACACTCTCTCTCTCCCTCTCTCCCCCTCTAACACACAATCTATCCTCTCTCTCTCTCTCTCTCTCTCTCTCTCTCTCTCTCTCTCTCTCTCTCTCTCTCTCTCTCTCTCTCTCTCTCTCTCTCTCCCTCTCTAACAAACACTCTTTCTCTCCTTCTGCCTTTCCCTCTTTTCACCCTCTCCTCTTTCCCTCTCTCTCCTTCCCCTTCCCCCCCTCTCTCTCTCTCTCTCTCTCTCCTTTCCCTCTCTCTCTCACTCTCTTTCCCTCGCCCTTTCTCTCTCTCTCTCTCTCTCGCTCTCTCCCTCCCCCCTCCCTCCCCCTCCCTCTCTATCACTGACATACACACACACAATGCTCCACAGGGGATGCAAGTTAAGTGGCTGGAGTCAACTTGTTTAAGCTGTCAACAATGTGCTGTGGAGACAGAGCCCATTCTGGAGCTACAGCTGCCATATTCCAACCATCTTGTGTCCATTTGGAAACGTGTCAGGAGCAGGCAAACAAAGACAAATAGGTCTTGACAGAAGGAGAGAGTGCAGTAAAGAGCGATGTGTGGCGCGCTGATTGATGGAGGTTGCCGTCCATGGACAATTGTGTGCGTTGATTCATTACATCTCAGCCTCTCGTCAGGGCTCTGGGCCAGGTTAGGCTGTGGTTTCCATGGATAATTGGTGCCCTCTGTGAGGTATCGCCTTAAATATAGAGGCTAATGACATGAGTAACCACCTCATACAAAGAGAGCTCTCCCCCCCCCACCCCTCAAAAGACAGCTGTGACTGCAGATAGAACATTCCAAAACCTAGCTCGACCATAGACCAAGGTGGTGAACGAGTGCAAGAAATTGCAGAGCGTTGTTGACACAGCCCAGTCCATCATAGAGTGGCACAGCACGGAAACAGGCCCTTCGGCCCGGTTCGCCCATGCCAACCAAGATGCACTGTCTAAGCTAGTCAACCCATAAATCATTGACTCTATCTACACTTGACGCTCCTCAAGAAAGCAGCCAATATTATTAGCTTAATATTGCCATGTTCACCGAGATATAGTGAAAAGTTTTTGTTTGCATGCTATCCTGTCAAATTAGATTGCCCAGTGTCTGTACATCCATTTAAGAGAGACTACATGTCAATCCTTAGGAACTATGGACTGGTGAGCCGAACATCAGTGCTAAATAAGTAATTAGACAGGATTCTGGACAGGCATTTGGAAAGCCAAGGAATGATTAGGAATAGTCAGCGTAGGTTTGTGCATGGGGAATAGACAATAGACAATAGGTGCAGGAGGAGGCCATTCGGCCCTTCGAGCCAGCACCGCCATTCAATGTGATCATGGCTGATCATTCTCAACCAGTACCCCGTTCCTGCCTTCTCCCCATACCCCCTGACTCCGCTATCCTTAAGAGCTCTATCCAGCTCTCTCTTGAATGCATTCAGAGAATTGGCCTCCACTGCCTTCTGAGGCAGAGAATTCCACAGATTCACAACTCTCTGACTGAAAACGTTTTTCCTCATCTTCCTAATCGTGTCTCATGAATCGTGTCTCATGAATTTATTGGCATTTTTTGAAGGGATGACCAAGAAGATTGATGAGGAACCTCGACACCTGGCATTGGGGGGAGCCTCGAGACCTGGTATTGGGTCAGCCTCGAGACCTGGTATTCGGAGAGCCTTGAGACGTGGTATTGGTGCAGCCTCGAGACCTGGTATTGTGGGAGCCTTGAGTCCTGGTATTGGGGTAGCCTCGGGACCTGGCATCGGGGTAGCCCTGAGACCTAACATTGGGGGAAGCCTTGAGACCCGGGATTGGGTAATCCTCAAGACCTGGTTTTGGGGCGGCCTTGGGAAACCTGGTTTGGGGGGAGCCTCAAGACCTTGTATTGGAGAAGCCATGTTACTGAGTATTGGGGGAGCCTCGAGACCTCTTTAAATGTAATTCTGCAAGATCCAGTGACAACAAAAGCAAATTGGACATTAGTATCTCCAACAGATTCCCATTACACTCACAGCGAAGGCTGAGTTTAACTGGGCACGCCACACACAGGATAATTAAAGATAATTAAAGATAACCGCTTCCTGTGGTTGCTGCAGCCTCTGGAGTAGCTAGGCCTCCCAGTGGTGGTGGGTCGTGGCCTTGTGTGGCCACCAGGCACTGCCGATGGACCTCACTGCAACACCTGAACCAGCATAAGCAGCAGCTCTGATTAATCGTGGCCACTGTCTATTTATGCTGGACACTCCCCTCACCACCCTGGGGGTTAGTCAACTTGTCCAGATGCAGCTGGCTCTGAGTGGGGACTCGACCAATCCCAGCCGTGGACAGTGGCGTGTGGATAGCACGGAGCTGCATCTCCTGTAAAGGAGACTCACCCAGTCCAACCTCTCATCACAGCTCCACCCCTCCACACCCCTTACATCCCCAGAAATCTGTTATTTTAGCTTCATGACATCTTTCCTGTAGCAGAGTAACCAGACTACACAGAAGAGTCATTGGGTAAAACAGCATGGAAACAGGCCCTTCAGCCCAATTTGCCCACACAGACCAATATGCCACACCTGCACTCGTCCCACATGCCTATGTTTGGCCCATATCCCACTAAACCTATCCTGTCCACCACCACCTTTTGTGTAAGACGGTGCATTTACCAGTCCAACCTCTCATCAATTTGTACACCTCAATAAAATCACCCCTCCAAATGGAGCCTCACCAACGTCTTGCACAGCCGTAAGATTATGTCGGAACTCCTGTACTCAATACCCTGACTGATAAAGGCAAGCATGACAAATTATTTTTCTCTGAAGAAGGGTCCTGACCTGAAATGTCTCCAGGGATGCCGTTGACCCACTGGGTTACTCCAGCACTCTGTGCCCTATTTTGTGACAAACACTTTCTTCACCAACCTATCTACCGTGACTCCACTTTCATGCAACTAAGTACCTGTATGCTCATGCCTCTCTATTCTACATCACACCAGAGAGTCATTTGGTGATGATGCTATGAAAGGCCTTGTGAATGACTGACTACATTAAAGGCACTAAGTTTAGTTTAGTTTAGTTTAGAGATGCAGGGTGAAGACTGACCCTTTGGCCTACCGAGTCCATGCCGACCATTGATCACCAATTCACACTAGTTCTATGTTCTACACACTAAGAGCAATTTACAGAAGCCAAAGAAAACTATAAACCCGCACGTCTTTGGAATGTGGGAGGAAACTGGAGCACCCGAAGAAAACCCACGCAGTCACTGGGAGAACGTGCAAGTTTTCTGCACAGGCAGCATCCGAGGTAAGGATTGAACACGGGTCTCTGGCATTGTGTGAGAGGCAAAGTTTAAAGGAGGTGCGGGTGACAACTTTTTTAGGCCGATGGTGGTGGTGCCTGGAACGTGCTGCCAGGGGTGGTGGTGGAGGAGGCAGATATGGCAGTGGTGTTTACGAGGCTTTTAGATAGACACATGGGTATACGCATATGTCTATGCTCGGTGGCAACAGGAGCCTTGGCGGCAGCGGGAGCCTTGGCGGTGGTGGGGCCTCGTGATCGACCCGCGATCAGCGGTCGCTGAGAGTGAGGGGGAGGGGAAGACAATGGGGCCTGGCGTGGGGACCGCTGTGAAGAACAATGGAGGACCTGTCGTGGGGGGACCGCCATGAGGGACGGTGGGAGAACAAAGGTGGACCACGGTGTGAGGGAGGGGAGGGCACTCTAGTTTTAGAATCCTCTGCCCAGGGGATAATCCTGCATTTGTTTTGTTTGCTTGTTCGTTCGTTCTGGTTAAGGCGCTGTGCACACGGCAACCAGCCAACAGTCGCTTGTCTTTTTCTTTTTTTTTCACTTTTAATTTAATTTTAATTTCATCTTTTTCATGTACCTTGTTGTGCGTTGTGACTGTTGGTAGACCAATTTCCCTCCGGCGATGAATAATCGTTTATCGTATCGTATCGTATCGTATACAGGGGATGGATGGATATGGACCACGTGCAGGCAGAGGAGAATAGTTTAACAGTATCATGTTGCACATAAACATGGGCTGAAGGGCCTGTTCCATGGGAGATGGATCCCTCTCCCATCACCCCATGTGTACATCTCTGATCAGCATCAAAACAGGACAGAGCAGTAAACAGGTGAAGGTGACGCAGTGGTGCTGCAGTAAAGTTGCTGCCTTACAGCGCTGACAGCGCCAGAGACCTAGGTTCGATCCCGACTACAGCTGCTGTCTGTACGGAGTTTGTACGTTCTCCCCATGACCGCATAGGTTTTCATCAAAGATCTTCGGTTTCCTCCCACACTCCAATGATGTACAGGTTTGTAGGTTAATTGGCTTGGTATAAATGTGAATTGTCCCTAGTGTATGCATGATATTGTTATTGTGCAGGGATCACTGGTCGGTGCGGACTTGGTGGGCCGAAAGGCCTATTTCCACGCTGTATCTATAAACTAAACTATACTAAAAGCCAGTCGGCCCCTCCAGCCCGTCCTGTCCCACTGTTCACTATGATCATGCTCTCTGCTGGCCTCAACTCCTCTTCTGCACCACTTCCCCGACACCCCCAACACCTCGATCAAATATTCCTCCGTGTCCACCTGAAATATATCGAATGCTCCGTTCTCCACCTCCCTGTGGCCAACAGTAGATTGGAAAATGTCACAAAAATACCAAGTTCTGATCTTTTCTTTGAGAAGTAATTAAGTTTGACAACTATCCTGGAGGGCTAACCCATTGAGTTGAAAATATGATGAGAAAGATCTGAATCAGACCTTATTCAAACCCAAGGAAAGAAAACAAACGCCTGCTTCACAGCGAGTTTTCGTAATTTTTCTACAGATGCACAGTAGAAAGTGCATTGTCGGGTTGCATCACAGCTTGCTTTTGGAGCAGCATTGCCCAAGATCGCAAGAAATTGCAGAGAGTTATAGATGTAGCCCAGTCCATCACACAGACTAGACTCCCCACCATCGACTCCATCTACACTTCTACTCATCCAAGCCCCATCTAAACTAATCCCATTTGCCAGCATTTGGGCCATATTCCTCTAAACCTTTCCTACTCATGTGCCTGCCCAAATGTCTTGCAAATGTTGTTGTAGTATACCCACCCCTCTCTGCGGGGAAAAAGTTGTACCTTGGGATTCTGTTAAATCTTTTCCCTCTCACCCTAAACCTACGTGCTCTGATTGTAGATTCCCCAACCCTGGGTAAAAGACACTGCATTGACCCTATCTATTCCTCTCATCATTTATGCACCTCTATAAGGTCACCCCTCAGCCTCCTGCGCTCCAAGGAATAAAGTCCTAACCTGCCCAACCTCTCCCTTTAGCTTAGGCCCTTGAGTCCTGACAGCATCCTCGTAAATCTTCGCTACATCTTCTTCAACTGAGCATCCTGACTATATGGAACATATAACAGTACAGCAGGAACAGGCCATACAGCCCATAATGTCTGTGCCGAACATGATGTGAAGACCACCTCTCATCTGTCTGCCATGCTGTCCCTATAGCTCAACCATTCAGTCTTCATAAATCTTCTCTGCACTTTTACTGCTTAATGGCATCTTTCCCATGGCAGGGTCACCAAAACTGAACACAGTACTCCCAAGTGCGGCCTCAATAATGTCTTGTAACCTAATGTCTCAACTTCTGTACTCGATATTAGCACAGAACACAGAACAGTACAGCAGAGGAACAGGCCCTTTGGCCCGCAGTCTGTGCTGAACATTATACCAAGACCAACTCCAATCTGCCTGGACTTGATCCATAATTCCTCCATTCCTTGCATATCCATGTGCCTATCTAAAAGCATCTTAATCACCACTATCGTATCTGCCTCAACCACCACCCCTGGCAGCCCGTTCCAGGCCCCCACCCCCCTCTGTAATTAAACTTGTCCCACACATCTCTTTTAAACTGTGTCCCTTTTGTGGAGACCCTAGACCAGTTTTTTGGGGGAGTGCTCGGTAAGGGAAAACCCTCCATCCGAGCCAGCCTTGCCACTGTGAGCGGCCTCCTCCTGCAGGCAGTCAGGGCTGGGATCTGGGAGCTGGGAGCACCCTCCATCCGAGCCAGCCTTGTCATTGTGAGCGGCCTCCTCCTGCAGGCAGTCAGGGCTGGGAGCTGGGAGCTGGGATCTGGGAGCACCCTCCATCCGAGCCAGCCTTGTCATTGTGAGCGGCCTCCTCCTGCAAGTAGTCAGGGCAGGGAGCTGGGAGCTGGGAGCTGGGAGCTGGGAGCTGGGAGCTGGGAGCTGGGAGCACCCTCCATCCGAGCCAGCCTTGCTACTGTGAGCAGCCTCCTCCTGCAGGCAGTCAGGGCTGGGAGCTGGGAGAGCACCCTCCATCCGAGCCAGCCTTGCTACAGTGAGCGGCCTCCTCCTGCAGGCAGTCAGGGCTGGGAGCTGGGAGCGGGGGGGCTGGGAGCATCCTCCATCTGAGCCATCCTTGGCACTGTGATCAGCCTCCTCCTGCAGGCAGTCAGGGCTGGGAGCTGGGGGCTGGGATCTGGGAGCACCCTCCATCCGAGCCAGCCTTGCTACAGTAAGCGGCCTCCTCCTGCAGGCAGTCAGGGCTGGGAGCTGGGAGCTGGGAGCTGGGAGCTGGGAGCACCCTCCATCCGAGCCAGCCTTGCTACAGTGAGCGGCCTCCTCCTGCAGGCAGTCAGAGCTGGGAGCTGGGAGCACCCTCCATCCGAGCCAGCCTTGCTACTGTGAGCGGCCTCCTCCTGCAGGCAGTCAGGTGCCTGCCCGGTTATCACATTCTGCTATCACTGGAGCCAAGTTCAAATCTGCCAAATCTGCTTTTTAGTTTAACTCGAGGTTAACCTCTGATGTATGGTAATTGTAACGGCAATCTTCCATTACCTGAACTACTGATCATTCTGCCTGATGATGTCCCCAAGTGGCTGAGGTAATTGGAAGGCTTGCTTTCTCGAGCGGTGATGGATAAACCCTGTCATCGGCTCCCGCCGTGCGGAGCCGATGCTGCTTCTGCTGCGCTTCATCACGGAATCACCAGCCCTTTCCCACTCTTCCCTTTGTCCTGAGAGCGGCTCTGGGGCCCCAGTGCAGCATGTCGCCATTCACCAGCGCCCCAATGTAGTGTGTTGTCGCTAACCAGTGCTCCAGTGCAGTATGTCTCAACTCAGCCGCGCTCCATTGCAGTGTGTTGCAGTTAACCAGTGCTCCAGTGCAATGTGTCATAGCTCACCAATGCTCCAGTGCAGCGTGTTGCAACTCACTCACACTCCAGTGCAGTGTGTCACAACTAAATGGTGCCCCAGTGCAGTGTATTGCAACACACCGTGTCCCAGGGAAGAGTATTGCAACTCACCAAGCTCCGTTGCAGTCTGATGCACCCCACCAGTACCCCAGTGCGGTGCGTCGCAACTCATCCATGCCCCAATGTAGCGTGTCATAACGCACCAGTGCCCCAGTGCAGTGTACCGCAGCTGTGCATTGCCCCAATGCAGAGTACCGTGGTCCACCATTACCTCAGTAAATATATCACACTTCCCAGTGCCTCAGTGCAGTGCAATGCAGCTCACAGTGCCCCTCTGCTGGTTGACACGGTTCAACATGTTCGTATCCAGATTCAGTGACTGCAGAAATGGCTGCAAACACTCAGGCAGCCTCTATGGAAAGTGACGTTTTGTTTCAGGCTGAAGATGTATCTTCAGACACTGTCACCAGCATGACTGTTGCTGCCTGACTTGTGGACGATTCACAACACTCAGACTTTATTCCTGAATCTTTCTTATTCATGATGATGATGATACTTTATTGTCAATGTACTTAGGCAGAGTGAAAATTTTTGTTTTGCATAAAACCCAGTAAAATCATACTAGAGATAAGCACAACCATAGATAAGTACAAACATGCCACGATTGTAGTGCAATGGTAGACGGTAGATTGTAGTGCAATGGTCGAGAAGGAGACTAGCCTCGGACAACTCCAATTGAGCTCCCGGTTCCTCGTTCCCAAAAAACAGTTCCCAAACTCCTGGATTAGATCCCAGCCTGTAACCCATGCCCGGGGATCTGTTATTCTATATATAACCCCCCCCCCCCCCCCCAACCCCCCAAAGCCCCGTATTAGATCCCAGTCTGTAATCCACTCACGCGGATCTGTTATTCTACATATAAACCCCTCAAACCCATGGATTAGATCCCAGGGTGCAACCCACTCCCCACTCCTGGGGACCTGTTGTTCGTATAAACCCCCCTGAACTTTAATTCAACACAGCCTGTAATTCACTGCACACACACACACACACACACACACACACACACACACACATACTGTATATATATATATATGTGTGTATATATGCACACACACATACACATATATATATATATATATATATATATATATATATATATATATATATATATATATATATATATATATATATAAACTCTCCAGACCCTTGTATTAGATCCCAAAACCTTACCCCCTTCCCACATAGAACAGAACAGTACATCACAGGAACAAGCCCTTCGGCCCACAATGTCCGTGCCGAACATGATGCCAAGTTAAAATAATCGAATCTGCCTGCACAAGATCCACATCCCTCCAGTCCCTGCGTATTCATGTGTCTAATTAAAAGTCTCTTAAACGCCACTATCATATCTGCCTCCACCATCATGTTCAGCACGGACATTGTAGGCCGAAGGGCCTGTGCCGGTAGTGTACCCTTCTATGTTCTGTGCAGGAATGTGGGGAGTCGGATTGTTGGATTGCTGCTACAAAGGGCCAGTACACACTTGGTGGGCCGCATGGCCTGTACTTTAACCATACTGCGCCTCCTCAACACCAGCCGGGGTGTTTCAGCAGCCCCGGGAAAGGGGGGACCTTATTGAAACCCACCGGATAATGAATAGCCTGGATAGAGTGGATGTGGAGAGGATGTTTCCACTAGTGAGAGAGTCTAGGTCCAGAGGGCACAGCCTCAGAATGAAAGGACGCACCTTTAGAAAGGAGATTAGGAAGAATTTCTTTAATCAGAGGAATCTGCGGAATTCATTGTCATAGAAGGCGGTGGAGGCCAAGCCATTGGGTATTTTTAAGACAGAGATTGGAGAAGACAAGAGAACAGGGTTGAAAGGGAAAGATAGACCAGTCGTCATTGAATGGTGGAGCAGGCTGGACGGACCAAATGGCCTGATTCTGCTCCTATGTCTTATGGGCTTGTTTAGAGAAACAGCCCTTCGGCTCACCCGGTCCGTGTCGACCATCGATCTGCTCACACACTAGTTCTATGTCGATACCAGGAACTTCAGGTACTGGTTTACAAAGAAATGACGCAAAGTTCTGGAGCAACTCATCGAATCAGGCAGCATCTCCGCAGATCACGAATAGCTTTTTTACTTTAGATTAGAGACGCCGCATGGAAGCAGGCCCTTCGGCCCACCAAGACCATACCCACCATCGATCACCTGTTCACTCTAGTTCTACATTATCCCACTTTCTCCTCCACTCCCTGCACACTTTACAGAGGCCCAATTACCCTACAAACCCGCACACACGTTTGGGATGTGGAAGGAAACCGGAGCACCCGGAGGAAACCCACGCCGTCACAGGGAGAACGCGTAAACACCCTCCAGACAGCGCTCGAGGTCAGGATGGAACCCGGGTCTCTGGCTCTGTGAGGCAGCGGCCCTACCCGCCGCGCCGACATGCCGCCCTTGTGGAGCGAAGGTGCGCGCAACACAGCACCCCTTGCCCCCCGCCCGCGCCTCGACACCCTCCCTCCGCGGCCAGGTGTGTGTCAGGGCAGTGCGGAGTGCGGGCCGGGGACAGGGCGCAGCTGTAGGGCTCGTACATCAGCCCGGCTCCCTCTCATTACACGGTCGAGCACAGAATAATATCCTCCGCATTGATTTTACAGCACTGCGATTAGCTGCAGTCCGGCTCCTGCCCCCAGCTCTTTGTGGCACTGACTTAATTTGACACCGGCCCATGATTGATAACCCTCATCCACAGCCCCACCCACTCGCACCAGGGACCTCTCTCGTTGTCCCCACCCCATCCTGCAGTCTCCGACCTAACAGCGTGGTTCACACAGTCACAATAACAACATTTAGCTTTCACAGAGAGACACAGCATGGAAATAGGCCCTTCAGCCCACCGAGTCCACGCCGACCAGCCAACGACCGTTCACACACTAGTTCCATGTAGATATAAGGAACTGCAGATGCTGTTTTTTAAACAAAAAGATTGGAGTAACTCAGTGGGTCAGGCATTGAAGATCATGGATAGCTTTTTAGGTTCAGTTTAGTTTAGAGATACAGCATGGAAACAGGTCTTCGGCCCACCGAGTCCACACAACCATCAATCACCCTTTCATACTAGTTCTATGTTGTCCCACTTTCGCACCCACTCCCTATACACTTCAGAGGGCTAATTAACCTACAACCCCACATGTCTTTGCGATATTGGAGGAAACCGGAGCACCCGGAGAAGATCTATGTATTCAAGGGGAGATCATGCAAACTCCGCACAGAGAGCACCCGACGTCAGGATCGAACCCGGATCTCTGACGCTGTGAGGCAGCAGCTCTACCAGCTGCACCACTGTGCCGCCCAAATTTAAAAGACACGGACGGGGACATGAATATGAAAAGGTCTAGAGCCACAGGCTTAACGTAAGAAGGGAGAGATTTAAGGGGGATCTCAAGGGCAATTTTTTCACTCAGAGGGTAGTCCATATCTGGAATGAGCTGTCAGAAGGTATAGAAGTGGATACGATTATGACATTTAAAAGCCATTGGTACAGATGTCTGGGTAAGAAGGGTTAGAGGGCTATGGACCAAATGCAGGCAAATGGGATTGACTGTCAGAGGAAGTATGAGGGGTTCCGACCTGAAATCGCCTATTCCTTTGCGCCAGAGATGTTGCCTGACCCGCTGAGTTACTCCAACACATTGTGTCTAGCTGCCAGAGGAGGTACTTGAGGCAGGTACTATACCAACAGTTAAAATACATTTGGACAGGTGCATGGATAGGAAAGGCTCAGAGGGATATGGGCCAAATGCAGACAAATGGGACTAGCTTAAGTGGAGCATCTTGGTTGGCATGGACAAATTGGGCTGAAGGGCCTGTTTCTGTGCTGGATGATTCTGAGACTCTATAGCTCACTCCAGAAACGTCCAGTAACTCAAAGCATCCCCTCACTCTCTCCATGCTCAAGTCCGAAGGCAGACGTGTGGTATGACTGACACCATGCTGTTCCTTGGTGTTCTTTCATAAAGTTCTGACTCGGATAAACATCCGGATAGGGAGGGTTTCGAGGGCTCGAGGCCAAATGCAGGGAAATGGGACAAACCCAGTATGCCAACTTGACTGGCAATGACACGATGGGCTGAATGGCTGTTTCTGTGCTGTATATCTCTATGACTATGCTCTTGGTTAGCATGGAAAGTTGGGCTGAAAGGCCTGTTTCCATGCTGTGAACCTTTTCATATCTCTAGTTCCCCTCTCCCCTGACTCTCAGTCTGAAGAAGGGTCTCAACCGGAAACGTCACCTATTCCTTTTCTCCAGAAATGCTGCCTGACCCGCCAAGTTACTCCAGTATTTTGTGTCTATCTTTAGCTCTGTGACTATGCCCTTTGTTAGAATGGAGAATTGGGGTGAAGCGTCTGTTTCCATGCTGTGTGGCTCTATGACTATGGGCTTGGTTAGCATGGAAAGTTGGGCTGAAGGGCCTGTTTCCTTGTTGTTTAGCTCTATGATGATGCCATTGGTTAGCATGGAGAGTTGGGCTGAAGGGCCTGTTTCCTTGTTGTTTAGCTCTATGATTATGCCCTTGGTTAGCATGGAGAGTTGGGCTGAAGGGCCTGTTTCCTTGTTGTTTAGCTCTATGATTATGCCCTTGGTTAGCATGGAGAGTTGGGCTGAAGGGCCTGTTTCCTTGTTGTTTAGCTCTATGATTATGCCCTTGGCTAGCATGGAGAGTTGGTCTGAAGGGCCTGTTTCCATGCTTTACTGCTGTGCAGCGCTATCACTTAGATAGATGCAAAATGCTGGAGCAACTCAGTGGGTCAAGCAGCATCTCTGGAGAAAAAGAATAGCTGATGTTTTGGGTCGGGACCCTTCTTCAGACCCTTAACATCAACTATCCATGTTCCCCAGAGATGCTGCCTGACCCGCTGAGTTACTCAAGTATTTTGTGTCTATCTTCAGTACATACTAGCATCTGCGGTTCCTTCCCACACAACTATATCGCTCGTCAGGCATTGTCTCAATCCCACCTCACTTTTCCAGCTTTCTCCATCCCTACTCCAATCAATCTGGAAGACGAGTCCTTACAGGTACCGACCCCTAATGTCACCTGTTCATTTCGCTCTACGATGCTACCTGGCCCGCTGAGTTCCTCCAGCACTGTGTGTGTGCGCGTGTGTGCGCGCGCATGTGTGTATGTGTGTGTGCGTGCGTGTGTGCGTGTGTGTGTACGTGTGTGCCTGTGTGAGTGAGTGTGCCTGTGGGTGTGTGTGTGCGTGTGTGCATTTAAGAGTGTGTGTGTGAGTGTGCGTGTGTGTGTGTGTGTGTACGTGTGTGCCTGTGTGAGTGCGTGTGTGTGTGCATGTGTGTGTGTGTGCATGTGTGAATGTGTGTGTGAGTGCGTGTGAGTGTGCGTGCGTGTGCGTGTGTGACTGAGTGTGTGTGTGAGTGCATGTGAGTATGCGTGTGTGTGTGGTGTGTGTGTGTGAGAGAGTGTGTGAGTGCGTGTGTGCCTGTGAGAGTGTGTGTGTGTGAGTGCGTGTGTGTGTGTCTGAGAGTGCGTGTGAGTGTGCGTGCGTGTGCTGTGTGGGTGTGCATGTGTGTGTGTGCGCATGTGCGTGTGTGTGTGTGCGTCTATAACTGAAGACTGTGCAGAAGCATCGGGCAGGAGGCGTGGTCGTGGTCGTGCTCGGCCCACAACCAGCCAAGGAAATGCTGAGCCAACGCTCCAGTCCCCCAGTCGCTTGTCTGAAAAGCGCCTTGATTCAGGCAGATTTATGCAGGAACTCGGTGCTGTTATTACAAGTCGGAGCTCATTGGGAAATTGCTACATTATGTAGAGTGTCTAACAAATTGCTTATGTTGGTATAATTGGATTACAACAGCAGTCTTGTCCCAGAGGAAAGATTAGCGAAGCAAAGGCACTCCAAAGCCATGCATTTGCATTTTTTATTTCTTGCCTGTTCTATGCCCTGTTTTTTTCTCTTCCCTCCACCAAGCTGCCTCTCGGCTCCAGCTGTCTGCTTACGGGAAGGCCCGTTCTTTGTTCCTGACCGCTGCAGCGGGCTCAGAGCTCGATGGAGAAGCCTTGTGCTCCCCACCAAGGCACAGGCACCAAGCATCCGGGCAGGCATTTCCTCTTCCCCCACCCCCCACCCCCCACCCCCGCCGCCCCCAAAAACAAAAGACAAAACAAAATAGCCATAGAAAGCATTTTATCGGGATGCATCACATCATGGATTGGGAACAGCTCTGTCCAAGACTGCAAGAAATTACAGAGAATTATGGACGCAGCCATGACCATCCCTTTCCATTGACTCCATCTGCACTTGATGCTGCCTCAGCAAGACCACCTACATAATCAAGGATGAGTCGCACCCCAGTCGCATAATTCCAGATTCAGGAACAGTTTCTTCCCAGTTGTTATCAGGCAACTGAACCATCCTATCAACAAGCAGAGAGCTGTCCCGAGCTACCATCTACCTCATTGGAGACCCTAGGACTATCTTTAATCGGACTTGACTGGACTTTATCTTGCATTATTCCCTTTATCCTGTATCTGTACACTGCGGATGGCTTGACTGTAATCATGTCTAGTTTTTTCATTGACTGGATAGTATGCAACAAACTAAACCAGATTCCACCAACCTCACTGCTCTCCTTAATATATATTGTTACCTCTTCAAAAAAATCAGTCAGATAGAATCTCCCTCCAACAAAGACAATCTTTGACTAATCCCAACTTTTCACAGGGTACGTTTATCTCCCACGGGTTTTTTCCCCAATAACTTCCCTACCCTTGGCGTTAGAGATGCATGTCTGTTATTATTTCTGCTGCCTTAATTAAATAAAGGAACCATATTTGAACCATTGAACCACCTGTGGTCAGTGAAGTTTTAAACATCTCTGACAGGGCAATCTCTTGCCCCCCTATATCATCCTGGTATACGTCACAACAAGCCCTGGGCATTATCTGTTTCCCTGTGCGCTTCCTCCACAGGGATGCACATTGGTGCAGCGGTAGAGTTGCTACCGTACAGCGCCAGAGACCTGGGTTCAATCCTGACCACGGGCGCTGTCTGTACGGAGCTTGTACATTCTCCCCGTGACCGGCATGGGTTAAACTCCAGTTTCTTCCCACACTCCAAAGACATACTCATACTGTTTTGCAGATAGTGAAGATGGTTGTGAAAGATTGCAGCAGGAAATGGATCGAATGACCAGGTGGGCGGAGGAATGGTTGATGGAATTTAATACAGAGAAGTGTGAGGTGTTGCCTTTTGGGATGTCGAACAAGGGCAGGACCTACACAGTAAATGGTAGGCCTCCGGGTAATGTTGTAGAGCAGAGGGATCTATGAGTACAGGTGCATGGTTCCTTGAAGGTCGAGTCGCAGGTAGACAAGGTAGTCAAAAAGGCTTTTGGCACTTTGGCCTCCATCAGTCAGAGGAGTATTGAGTATAGAAGTTGGGAGGTCATGTTGCAATTGTCTCAGACGTTGGTGAGATTGCATTTAGAGTATTCTGTTCAGTTCTGGGCACCATGTTATAGGAAAGATATGTCAAGCTTGAAAGGGTTCAGAGAAGATTTACGAGGATGTTGCCAGAACTAGAGGGTCTGAGCTCTAGGGAGAGGTTGAGTAGGATGGGTCTCTATTCCTTGGAGTGCAGGAGAATGAGGGATGATCTTATAGAGGTGTATAAAATCATGAGAGGAATAAATCGGGTAGATGCACAGAATCTCTTGCCCAGAGTAAGGGAATCGAGGACCAGAGGACATAGGTTCAAGGTGAAGGGGGAAAGATTTAAGAGGAATCTGAGGGGTAATCTTTTCACACAAAGGGTGATGGGAGTATGGAACAAGCTGCCAGAGGAGGTAGTTGAGGCTGGGACTATCCCAGAATTTGAGAAACAGTTAGATAGGTACATGGATAGGACAAGTTTGGACCAAACGCAGGCAGGTAGGACTAGTGTAGCTGGGACATGTTGGCTGGTGTGGGCAAGTTGGGCCGATGGGCCTGTTTCCATGCTGTATCACTCTATGACTCTATTGGCTTGATAAAATTGCAACTTGCCCCTAGTGTGTGTAGGACAGTGTTAGTGTTACTGTTTCCACGCTGTATCTCTAAACTAATCAAAAGATGCCGTCTGACCTACTGAGTTACTCCAACAATTTGTGTTTTGTTCAAAATTCCAGCATCCACAGTTCCTTGTGTTTTCTGGGAATTTGTCCAAAATTATGACAACCGAGAGACATCTAAAAGCCCTCTCCTTATTCAATGATAAGTTCTACTATTTCCCAGTCCCCTCCCAGACATCTCCAACCATCATGTCTTTCTCCTGAATGAAGACAAGAGAGAGGAGTCGTGTAAAACCCCACCTGCCACTTTAGTTCCTACTAGAATAGCGTGGACCCATTGGGCCCAAAGCTCTCCTGCATTGGTGTAGCACCCTCCCCCCTCCACTCACCCACTCCAATCCCCCTCAACCCCCCTTTCCCCCCCTCCCCTCCATTCACCCACTCCATCCCCCCTTATCCCCTCCTCCTCCCTCCACCCCCCCCCCCCCCCTCCACTCTTGGTCTGGGGTGCTAGGGCCGGGTGGGAGCACGGACTACACCTCCCGGCGGGCAGCGTGGCGGTGGGAGGTGCACACAAGATGGGGGAGCGGAAGGAGGAGGAGAAGGAGAGTGACCGCGGGCGCTGGAGGAAACGGAGGCTGTCGGTTGAAGCGGACGGTGGAGGAGACGGAGGTGATCGATGACGCCAGTTGAAGCGGGCGCTGGAGGAGACGAAGGGGAACGATGAGTCGACGGGGACGATGATCATCTTCCTCCTGCTCGTAGTCTCCCCCAGGGCCGTGGACGGGTGAGGGGGGAGAGGAAAGGGGAGAGGGAACCATTCACCCCGGCCCTGGGTAGTCAGCAGCAGGAGAGTGGCCTGCCGGTGGCCATCTTCTTTCGCCTTCGCTCTGACACTGTGCTGCACCACGGGAGGAAGGTCCACGCTGCACCACGAGAAGGTCAACCCTCCCCCAACTGCGCAAGCGCGGAACCCCTCATTGGCTGCCACTTCTGTCGTCACTCTGGCGGGTCCCGCCCCCGGCGGCCATCGTCCCCCTCCCATTGGCTGCCACTCCCGTCACTCGGGCAGGTCCCATTGTGACGTCGAATGCAGCTGACGGCCAGGGTAAATGGAGAGGTGATTTTTAAAACTTTAAAAAGTGGTTTTTTATGTTTTAAAAGTGAAAAAAGTGTGTGTGTATGTGTCCACCTGTGTGTGTGCACCTGTGTGTGTGCATACATGCCTGTGTGTGCATGCATGTGTGTGTGGGTGTGTGCATGTGTATGTTCTGGGTCAAATCGGAGGCAAGCTCATTACTGGCTGAGGAGAAATCGGGAAAACGGATAATGCACCAGAATGTAAGCGGTGAGCATGACAATATGCAGCTGTATTATTTAATGAATTGCCCAGATGTTTGAAAGAGGTTTGATGCAGTGGATCATGAGAAAGACGGTGTGTGCAAGGCTATGGGAAGGCGAGGAATGCTAACCTAATTCGTTCACCGATCTACTGCCTCGGGACCTCCCCAGTCGGAACTTTTCCCCAGAGTGGAAATTTGCAACACTGGAGGGCAGACCTATAAGGTGAGAGGGGGAAACTCTAAAGGAGATGAATGGAGCAAGTGGTTTTTTTTTTTACACAGAGGGAACGCGCTACAGGTGGAGGCAGATATGATAATGGCATTTTAGAATTTTGGACAATTCCACCCTGGCGGAGAAGGTGCTGACAGTCTAGCCAGTGTGGGAAAGTCCATTGGTAGTAGATCTAAGAATGAATGGAAGTAGAATGTAGATCTAAGAATGTTAAATAGGCACATGGAAATGCACATGAAAATAGGCACATGGAAATAGGCACACGAAAATGCACGTGGAAATAGAGAGATATAAATCTTATGCAGGCAGATAAGATGTTTAACCAGTAATTATGTTTGGCATGAACACCGTGCGCTGAAGGGCCTGTTCTTATGCTGTACTGTTCTATGTAGGAGAAATGCATATCTTTCATTCATTGTTCTTTATCTCTGTACATCATCGTCTATATCTCCCGTTTCCCTTTCCCGTGACTTTCAGTCTGAAGAAGGGTCTCGACCTGAAACGTCACGCAATCCTTCTCTCCAGAGACGCTGCCTGTCCCGCTGAGTTACTCCAGCATTTTGTGTCTGCGCTGTTCTATGTTCTAATGCTTGCAACAGATCTGCGGCTTCCCCAAGTGGGACTGGGATAAGTGACTATGCCCAACTTCAAACACTGACCCCCTTCTCCCTCATCTACAGACAACTATTTGAAGTCTTAAAAAGCAAAATTGTCTTCCTTTGTGGTAGACACCACCTGGCCCATCACAGGTACTGACCTCCCCACCATTGAAGGGATCTACAGGAGATCCTGCCTCGAAAAGGCAGCCAATATCACCAGAGACCCACACCACCCTGGCCACGCTCTCTGCCTCAGAAGGCAGTGGAGGCCAGTTCGTTGGATGCTTTCAAGAGAGAGCTGGATAGAGCTCTTAAGGATAGCGGAGTGAGGGGGTATGGGGAGAAGGCAGGAACGGGGTACTGATTGAGAGTGATCAGCCATGATCGCATTGAATGGCGGTGCTGGCTCGAAGGGCTGAATGGCCTACTCCTGCACCTATTGTCTATTGTCTATTTCACTGGGAAGAAGGAACGGGAGCCAGAAAACTGTGACCTCCAGGTTCAAGAGCAACATTTTCCCTGCGAGGGTCGAGGAGTGTTGAATTGTCACATGTTCCGACAAAAGGCCAATGAAACTCTTACTTGCTGCAGCTTAACAGGCCCTTCAACGCAGCAACACACAGATAAATATACAATAATCAATAATAGACACTCCCCCCTTCCAGATTTAAGCTTACTTAAGCTCACTCCCAGACTTAAGTTTACCTGCGTAAACTCGCATAATTACGTGAGTGATTCAGGCAGTTTGTAATTTCCACACCACTGTTCGATCACTCAGGTTTCCATTAGAAACACACCAGCCATGGTGGCGGTGCTTTAGCCAAATGCCGCTCGCCACATAAAGTGCCCTGGGTGCAGCCGGACGCTGCTGAGGCTGGTAACGCTCACTGCGGCGGACACTGAGTGCTGGAGCAACTCATCTCTGGAGAACATGGTTATATGACGTTTCACAAAGTGCTGGAGTAACTCAGCGGGCCAGGCAGCATCTCTGGAGAACATGGATAGGTGACGTTTCACAAAGTGCTGGAGTAACTCAGCGGGTCAGGCAGCATCTCTTAGAGGCTTTTAGATAGGCACATGGATATGCAGGGAATGGGGATATATGGATTATATGTAGATAAGAATTGGTCTTGGCATCATGTTTACCCCACCAGCGGCATTGCTCACCATCAAAACCTGACTGTCCCCTTCCCCATATATTTATCTTCCTTGCTGCTGGGGGCTGATGTTATTAGATTTTTTTGCCGCAACCATCCATCAGCCGTGCACAAGTTAGCGCACAGACCTGAGACCTTGCATAAGATGGCTCTGTACAATAATTAAGTAAAGGGGAGAGTAACAAAGCTTTGAGAAATGAAGAGGCAGTTACTCTGGCAGCCTCTGTGTGAAAATTGCAATCCATTTCCCACTCCCTGGGCAAGCCCATCTCATATTTTATCCAAGCTGAGGGAACCTGATTCGTAATTAGTGCTGTCATGGAGTTTTCTGATGGGCAAATAATTCATTGAACGTTTTACTGTGAGTGTTTCTAATGGGGCGGCATACCAGAGGGCTGGATTTAAAACTCATTACGACTAACTTGCCATTAATACGGATTCAACCCACTTCGCTGATGTCACTTAGTAGCGCAGTGAATAAAGCCTAGAAAGTCACTTCGGCAGTGACGTTGGTTCAATCCCGACCACAGGTGCTGCCGGTACAGAGTTTGTATATTCTCCTTATGACCGCATGGGTTTTCTCCCACACTACCAAAGACATACAGGTTTGTGGGTTAATTGGCTTTGGTAAATTGTAAATTATCCCAAGATTGTAGGATTGTGCCAGTGTTCGGGTGATCGCTGGTCGACACGGACCCCTTGGGCGGGAGGGCCTGTTTCCACACTATCTCTAAAATCTCTAAGTCTAGTCCCAATCTCTTTTTTAAAAATAAATTATTATCAAAAAAATTATTCAATTATTTAAAAACAATATTTACAATGCAATAAAACAAAACAGAACCCACCACCAGAATACAATACAAACAAATATACCAAATTAAACTACTACACAACTATATTACAATCCCTATCCAGGATGCATCCAATCCCCCGCGGTGCCCAACGGTCCCGGAAATACCCCCAGGGTACCCGTGGACAGCGCACAGTCCCTCTCCAACACCACCCGGGCGCGGACGTCAACCAACAGTTACAGAGTCTTACAGCACGGAAACAGATCCTTCGGCCCAACTCATCCATGCTGACCAAGAAGCCTCATCTAGGCTAGTCCAATTTTCCTGTATTTGGCCCATATCCCTCTAAAACTTTCTTTGTCCATGAACCTGTACAAATGTTATTGTCGGAAGGAACTGCAGATGCTGGTTTAAACCGCAGATAGACACAAAATGCTGGAGTAACTCAGCAGGACAGGCAACATCTCTGACAGAGTCTGACAGTCCCGCTGAGTTATTCCAACATTTTGTGTCTATCAATTGTTATTGTACCTGCCTCAACTACCTCCTCACTCCGTGTACCTACCATCCTCTGATTTAAAAAACATCTAAACGTTTCCTATACTTGTACCTGTCCAAGTGCCTTTAAATGTTGTTATTGTGCCTGCCGCAACATCCCCCTCGTTAGGTTAATGGTCTTAGAACTCAAAAGCTCCAGCAAGTGATGGAGTAGTGGAGTGGTTAACAAAGACGGCGGAGGGTGCCTGGAACCTGCTGCCGGGGGTGGTGATGGAGGCAGATACGATATTGCCGTTCAAGGGGCTTTTAAATATGCACATGGATATGCAGGGAATGGAGGGATATGGATTATATGTAGATAGGAATTGGTCTTGGCATCATGTTCTGCACTGACATTGTGGGCCGAAGGGCCTGTTCTTGTACTGTACTGTTCTATATTCCAAGAGTTCCAGGAACCCACTCACGGCATCAAACAAAAAAGTCTGCCTTGCAACTTATTTTGTCCATGTTCTCATCCTTTGAATGTTCCCAATCGCTCATTGACCAGATAACTCAGTTTATCCACCTGTTCACCTCAGACATCTCCCCCCTCCCCTCCCCCCCCCCCACCTCCCCTCACCCACCGCTCCGTGCTTTTCTCCCTTCCTCAGCTCTGACAAAACATTAACTCTGTTTCCCCCTTCACCGATGTTGCCTGACCTGCTGAGCGCTCCCACAAGTGTCCCGGTTCGAAACATCACGTATCCACGTTCTCCTCAGATGCTGTCTGACCCTCTGAGTTATTCCAGCACTTTGAGCCTCTCCTGGGCATCAACACTGAATTGTCCAATTTTAGGTAATGGCCACCCCTCCCCCCTCTGCCTTTCCTCAGACCACCCTCCTGCTTCACTGTGCCCCACTCTGGTCGGGACCCTTCTACACCTCAGCATTTTGAATTTCAGCTGCTGCAGTTCTTTTTCAGTCCGAAGAAGGGTCCCGACCCGAAACGTCACCTGTCCACGTTCACCACGGATGCTGCCTGACCCGCTGAGTTACTCCAGCACTTTGTGTCTTTTTTTGGTATGAACACTGAATTGTCCAATTTAGGAATTGCCCCCCACCCTCCCCCTCTGTCTCTCCCATGCCACCCTTTCCCATGCGCACTAATTTCTCCCGCTCCCTACCTGAAACGTCACCTATCCATGTTCTCCAAAGATGCTGCATTACTCCAACGCTTAGAGAATTTTAAGTATATCTATGCTCCCCCAAAGAACAGCCGCCCGAGGGGGTAAGAAGGAACTGCAGATGCTGGCTTCCACCGAAGATAGACACAATATGCCTGACCCGCTGAGTTACTCCAGCGTTTTGTGTCCATTAAGGGGATGGGCCAGGAGCGGGGGGCTGAATGGCCTCACACTTCTCCCCTCCCACCGTTTCCACAGTGAGTAAGGCCGGCCCTGGGACACGTACTGACCAGTTCAACCCCAGCACGAGCTGATGAAATGCCATTTAACAACCAGAAACGGAAGCATTTATAAATAGTCACGGGTCTGTGGACACACCAGTAATTCACTTAAATTCCCCAAGGCTCTGATCGGACGGAGATAGCCGAGTAGAAGTTGGGAGATCTTGCAGTTGAATAAGACATTATTGAGGCCACTATTGTGTTCAGTTTTGGCCACCCTGTTATTGGAAATATGTTGTCAAAGTGGAAAAGGCGTTGAGAGGATGTTACCAGGACTCCAGGGCCTGAGCTGTAAAACATAGAAACATAGAAACATAGAAAACAAGTGCAGGAGGAGGCCATTCGGCCCTTCGAGTCAGCACCGCCATTCATTGTGATCATGGCTGATCATGCACAATCAGTAATCTGTGCCCCAACTTCTCCCCATATCCCTTGATTCCACTGGCCCCCGTAGCTCTATCTAACTGTAGGAAGAGGTTGGGGCAGGCTGGGACTTCATTCTTTGGAGCTCAGGAGGATGAGGGGTAATCTTATAGAGGGTATATGAAATCATGAGGGGAATAGATAGGGTGAATGCACGGAATCTTTTATCCAGAGTAGCGGAATCAAGAATCAGAAGGCATAGGTTTAAGGCGAGAAGGGAAAGGTTTAATAGGAACCTGAGGAGCAACTTTTCCACTCAGCGTGTGGGTGGATATATGGAACGAGCTGGCAGAGGAGGTGGACACAAAGTGCTGGAGTAACTCAGCGGGCCAGGCAACATCTATGGAGAACATGGATAGGCAAAGTCTTAAGACTAAATCTGAAGAAGGGTCCCGACCCGAAATGTCAACTCTCCATTTTCTCCGGCGATGCTATCCTGACACGTTGTTTTACTCCAGCACTTTGTGTCTGTCTTTGGTATAATCTGCAGTTTAATCTTGTTTAGTGTAGTTTAGAGATACAGTGCGGAAACAAGCCCTTCGGCCCACCGAGTCCACAGCGATCCCCGCACATTACTACTATCCTACACATACTAGGAACAATTTGCACTGACACCAAGCCAATCAACCTACAGACCTGTACGTCTTTGGAGTGTGGGAGGAAACCGAAGATATCGAAGAAAACCCACGCACGTGGACATGGGGAGAACATACAAACTCCGTACAGAAAAGCACCCGTGGTCGGGATCGAAGCCTGGTCTATGGCAACAACTCTCCCTCTGTGCCGACAATTGCTCACATCCCTGTGGTCCTCTAATTATCACCTCTTCCCCAGCCAACAATGGGCCATTGTGGGCTCCACTCTTCCTTGGTCATCTGTTGCCGGCCCTGATTTGTTCTGGCCTTTTCCTACCTCCAGTTCCACCCCCTCCCTCCCCGTACCTTATTCTCCATAGATGCTGCCTGACCCGCTGAGCTACTCTAGCACTTGGTGTCTATCTAAGGCTTACAGGGATATGGGCCAAAAGGTGGATGGGTGGGACTTGCGTAGATGAGGCATCTTGGTCAGCCTGGGCAAGTTGGGCCGAAGGGCCTGTTGACTGTGAGGATGTCTTCAGGATTGTGAGAGCACAGACTCTCAGTTCCCTGCATTAAGTTGATGCTGTCTTCTCTGCCGGCTGTCTGTGTGGTTTCATTGGGTTAACCGAGAGTGCACTGCGGGTGAGTTCCGCAGGGTGAGCTCGGCAAGCTAGTCATTAGTCTCATTACCCAGCAGAGGATTCCTCTGCTCTCTGCTCTAATCAGGCCCCACTCGTTACCTCCTGTCCCTGGGGTCTCATCCAGCCCCCTCCCTCCCCTCCTCCTCCGCTACTCATCACTCCCCTCCTCTGCTCACTGCCCCACTGCCTCCCCCTGCTCTGCCCAATGCCCCCCCCCTTCCCTGCTCACTGACCATGCTTTCCCTGCTCACTGCCCCCTCCACTGCTCACCCCCTTCCCCTGCTCACTGTTCTCCTCCACTGCTCACCCCCCTTCCACTGCCCACTGCCACCCTCCACTGCCCATTGCCCACCCCTCCATTGCCCACTGCCCCCCCCGCACTGCCCACCCCTCCATTGCCCACTGCCCAACCTTCTCTGCTCTGCTATCCACTGCCCCACTTCCACTGCCCCACTGCCCCCACCCACTCCACTGCCCATTGCCCCCTCCACTGCCCCCCTTCACTGCCCCACTGCCCCCCCTCCACTGCCCCCCTCCTTTGCCCCCCTCCGCTAGCCCCCCTCCACTGCCCACCCTCTACTGCCCTCCTCCACTGCCCCCCTCCACTGCCCCCTCCACTGCCCCCTCCACTGGCCCCCCTCCACTGCCCCCCTCCACTGCCCCCTCCACTGCCCCACTGCCCCCCCTCCACTGCCCCCCCTCCACTGCCCCCTCCACTGCCCCCTCCACTGCCCCCTCCACTGCCCCCTCCACTGCCCCCTCCACTGCCCCACTGCCCCACTGCCCCCCTCCACTGGCCCCCCTCCACTGCCCCCCTCCACTGCCCCACTGCCCCCTCCACTGCCCCACTGCCTGCCCCCCCTCCACTGCCTCCCTCCACTGCCCCACTGCCTGCCCCCCTCCACTGCCCCCCCTCCACTGCCCCCCCTCCACTGCCCCACTGCCCCCCTCCACTGCCCCCCTCCACTGCCCCTTCCACTGCCCCACTGCCTGCCCCCCCTCTGAACTTTGCATGGGCTTTGCAGCATTGTGCGCAACATGCTTGAGGCACTCTCTCTCTCTCTCTCTCTCACACACACGCTTGAGGCTACGTAATCACAAAAATACTGAACTTGCTAAAGGTAGTAGTAATCAGTAGCCCAAACCGCAGAATGTTCCAGCTCGTGTACAGAGGAGAAAAAGACAATGTATGAGAACAAAAAACAGTAAACAGCCATGCCGGCTAAACCTGTAATAAACTGTAAATTTTGGAGTTTTGGGGAATAAAGTAAGCTTGATTCTAGGGGCTGGTGTGACACGTTTCCACTGGCCCCGGAGTCTGTGACTGTGTGTGCTTTTAGAAACCTGTCTAGAGATCTCTAATAAACTACGGATAAGTGAGGTCTGTGTCTTCTCTGATTCTTATCAACCAACTGAGCGGGAACGCGATCTCGACAACTTGGAGGTCAGATGGTGTGTGCGTGCCGTGTAAGCCAAGACAGGAGGCCATGGTCAGCAGAGATAATAAACATAGTGACTGAGGAACGTAACTTGTACATTTTGTGTCAGTGTCATTATTCCACATCAGAGGCGAAGATGTGACATTGGCGACGAGGATATTTTGGATTTTGGTTATTTTGGACATTTTGGATTCTGAATCCGTGGCTACGGGGTGGAAAAAGGTTAGAAAAAGGTCATAATGGCAGTCGCTGGAGCTAGCTTCTTAGCACTTCGCGGAGTTCCACACTTCGATCCGACGGGTGATGAGAGTATCGTCAGCGTGAAGTGAAACGCTTCGCTGGAGGAATTCGAGACCTACGCCGACAGTCGCGGGCTCTTTCTTGATGAGAGTACGCTGGGGCAGAAGGCGCAGTGGAGAGCGTTGCTTCTCTTCACCGCGGGGCCTGCGGTTCAAGAAATGTTTAAAACACTCCCTGACACAGGAATGAAGGAAGACTATAAGAAAGTCGTCGATGCATTGAACAGTCATTATGTGGTGGAGCCAAATGCTACATTTCAATGCCATTTATTCCACAAAACAAAACAGGAAGAGGGCGAGACTGGTGCTCAATTTGTGACGAGACTCAGACAGGTGTCTGCAGAATGCAAATATGTGGCTGCTGATGTGGAAAACCAGATATTGGATCAGGTTGTCCAGTGTCGCAGGTCAGACAAGCTCAGGAGAAGGCTGCTAGAAAATGGGGGTGAGTTAAACCTTAATGATGCTTTGTCGATTGCAGCGGCACTGGAAGCTGTTGAGGGACAATTTCACAGCATGAAATTGAAAGATTCCAAGACTGGGCAAGTTAACTGGCTGTCCTACCTTAGACCAAGAAGTAAGCCTGAGTGTGAGATTGAGTGTTACAGGTGTGGCAATAAGGGTCGCATAGAAAAAGATGAATGTTGTCCGGTAAAAGGTAGAACATGTAGGGAGTGTGGAGGCAAAGATCATTGTGCAAAGAAATGTAAAAGTAAGGCCAGGGGCAAGACAAGTGATTACAACAAGAGTGAATCTTCCAAGGCAAGGGAGAAAGGGAAGTCCAGTGACAAGGTAGACGGACCTCGGCAGAAAAAGAAGGGTCACGTCCGTCACGTAGAAGGTGATTTCGGAAGTGATGACGACAGTGATGAACCTGGTGAGCCTGATGTTAAAAGGAATGATCAGTTTGCATTGAATGATCGCCATCTCGAGAAAGTTGCAGTGACCATCGGGGGTGTTACAGTGCCAGTGATTGTAGATTCTGGTAGCGACAGCAACATCATTGATAGATCACTTTGGGAATGCTTGAAACAGCAGAAAATCGAGTGCACGTCAAGGAGGTGTAGTAGGAAGTTATATCCACACACCGCAACTGAACCATTGCAGACCATTGGATGTTTCACGGCTAAAGTAGAAGTCGGAAGTAGAAAAACCGATGCAGAATTCGTGGTGTTAGAGGAGAAGGCAGAACCCCTGCTCAGTAGAAGTACAGCTCGAGGGCTGGGAGTGCTTCACATCGGAGTGCCTGTCAATGATGACATGAGGCAGGAATTTCACTCAGTATTCCAAGGGGGTTGGAAAATTGAAGGGCCGGCAAGTGAAGTTAGCCATTGATGAAAATGTCAAGCCGAATGCACAACCAATGCGGAGAACGCCATTTGGACTTCGTGGAAATGGAGAAGCTAAAATCAAGGAGTTGATTGATCAGGACATTATTGAGCCAGTTGAATGTTCGACACCATGGGTGAGTCCAGTAGTGATCGTGCCGAAACCCAATGAGGACATCAGACTCTGTGTTGACATGAGGAGAGCCAATGAGGCAGTAATCAGAGAAAGACACCCAATTCGGACGATCGATGAGGTGCTACAAGTGTTATCAACCAGTAAAGTGGTCTCCAAAATTGATCTCAAGTGGGGATATCACCAATGATTCAGGGTGTACCAGGAGCAGCAAACATATCAGATGACATCATCGTCCATGCATCAATTCGTGAAGATTATGACAGTAGGTTGAAGCTAGTGTTGACTAAACTTCAAGAAGCAGGACTACTGTGAATGAACACAAGTGCAAGTTTGGCATCTCTGAGATGGATTTCATGGGACACAGACTCACAAGTGAAGTGCTGAACCCGGCAAAGGCTAAAGTAAAAGCTGTTGCAGATGCAGGTGAAACTCAGAATGCAACCGACATGAGAAGCTTTCTAGGACTGGTCAATTACTGTGCAAGATTTATTCCAAATTTTGCTATACTGGCAGATCCACTGAGAAAGTTGACCAGGAAAGACCAGTTTGGTAATAAACAGAGACAAGCATTCAAAGCACTGAAGCAGAGTCCAATGTGTGCAGAAACCCTTGGATATTATGATCCAGCTGCACCAACAAAAGTCATAGCAGATGCTAGTCCGGTCGACTTGGGAGCAGTGCTGGTACAGACACATGCAAATGGACCCAGAATTATAGCATATGCCGGTCGATCTTTAACCAGCATGGAGAGAAGGTATTCTCAAAGAGAGAAAGAAGCACTGGGACTAGTGTGGGGCCTGTGAAAGGTTCCATGCTTACTTGTATGGCATTGAATTTGAACGTTACAGATTACAAGCCACTGGAAGTGATCTATTCAACAAGGTCTAAGCCATATGCCAGAATATAACGCTGAGTGCTGAGACTCCAACAGTACAAGTACCAAGTAGTCCACATTGCTGGGAAAGCAAACATCGCAGACCCGCTGTTCAGACTGTTGAAGGATGAACAGCTGAGAGCAACATCCACGCTAGAGATGGAAGCAGAGAACTTTATGCGTTTCGTCGCAACTTTGTCAACGCCAAGAGCCGTGACAAGGAAGGAAGTCAAAAGGGAATCAGAACATGATCCTGAATTCAAAGATATCAGAGAGCCTATTCACAGTGGGTAATGGGATCAATGCCATTACAAAGCATATGTCCCCATAAAAGATGAGTTTTGTGTAATTGGTCAGTGTGTGCTGAGAAGTAGCAGATTGGTGATCCAGCAGGCTCTACGACCAAGGATCGTGTCATTGGCTCATGAAGGACATTTAGGCATCGTCGGTACCAAACAGAATTTGGGGAGAACAGTGTGGTGGCCAGGTTGTGAGAGAGATGCCGAAAAATTCGTCAAGACCTGCCACGGATGCCAAATCACAAGCAGGAGCAACCCATCAGAACCAATTAGAAGTACAAAGTTGCCAACAGGACCATGGGTTGACATAGCTGTTGACTTTCTAGGACCACTTCCACCAGGTGAATCAATTATAGTAGTGGTAGACTACTGTAGCAGGTACTACGAGTATGCAGTGATGAAGTCAACTACATTAGAAAAGACTGTACAGGCATTAGCAGAGATTTTCGCCAGACACGGGTTGCCTGTTACATTGTACTCCGACAATAGGCCACAGTTTGCTTCTGAGGCGTTTGCTGAGTACATGAGAATCACAGGCATCCATCATCACAAGGTGACTCCTAAATGGCCACAAGCTAACGGAGAAGTAGAGAGACAAAACCAGTCCATAGAGAAGAGGATACCAATCGGCCATGCCGAAGGGAAAACTGGAAGGAGGCATTGCTAGCATATGTAGCTGTATATCGGGTGACAACTCACCCAACGAGAGGGAAAAGCCCAGCAGAAGCTTTGTTTGGAAGGAAAATTCGCACTAAAATGCCAGAAGGGCGAGAGATCACGGAAGACCTGGAGCTGAGAGACCGTGATGCCAAAAAGAAAAGTGCGGCAAAATGGAATGCCGACTTGAAACGAGGAGCCAGGCACTCAGAAATAATGCCTGGTGATGACGCGCTTGTGAGGCGAGATACACACTCCTTACCATTGCCAGCCATACAATGTTGTGTCGAGGAGCGGCAGCAGGGTGACAGTCAAGTCTCCAGAAGAGGAATGTATCGAGTGTCAAAAAATACATGTCGAGAGACACTCGAATCGAGGTGGCCCAAAGTCCACCTAGAGCTACCGATTCAGAGGGGCCAGACGGCATCCCTGAGGTGGGGACCGGTGTTCCTGAGACAACCAGCATTTCTGAGGTGGTGACCAGTTCCAGAGGCAGCACGCCGCAACACAGGTGGTGAGCAGAGATGGCGTCTGGATGACAACACCTTGGCAGATTCAACAGGCTCTGATGCCCCTGCGCCAGCTGGTGGACCAAAACGTGATACAGCGATTTTGTGTTATAGGTTATAGTTTTGCTTAGTAATCATACAGATGAATATGACATTTGTTTAGAGGTAAAGGAAGCTTACAAGTTATTATTTGTATTAAGGGAAAAAAATATTTTGTGTTGTATTTGTACAAATATTTAGGTAATATATCATAGGCCATGGTGTATTTGGCTAATAAAGCCAACATAATAATTTTTAAGGGTAAAGAATTGTTTAATTGTGGAAAAAAAAAGACAGTTGTAATGCATTTGTTTTCTGTGGTTGTAATGCATTTGTTTTGTGAGTTATTGGAACACAAATGAAAACACAAAGAAGCACAAATATGCTTTGTAAGAATTTAATTGGAAAGTATATTAGAAAGAACACATACTAATTTAAAGTTTAATTCTGGTAAAGGGGGGATGTCATGACGATGAGTCATGATAATGATATGCAAATATCTTGACCCTTGTATCAGCTGACTTGGAGGTCAGATGGTAAGCCAAGACAGGAGGCCACGGTCGGCAGAGATAATAAACATAGAGACTAAGGAATGTAACCTGTAAATATTGTGTCAGTATCATTATTCCACATCAGAGGTGAAGATGTGACAGGGGCGATGAAGCCATGCCAGGGAGAGCCATACATCAGAGCGACAACAACCATCGCCCGATACACATACCTGATCAGTCTAACAACTGGAGGTAACTGATAGGGTAGGAAGGAACTGCAGATTCTGGTTCACATTGAAGATAGACACAAAATGCTGGAATAACTCAGTGGATCAGGCAGATCTCTGGAGAAAAGGAATAGGTGATGTTTCGGGTTTGAACCCTTCTTCAGACTGAAAGTAGAGATGGAGGTGGGGGAAGGCGGAGGAAACTGGAGGCGAGAGAAGGCCAGAACAAATCAGGGCCGGCCACAGATGACCTCAGGATGGGTGGAGTCCATAATGGCCCATGGTTGGCTGGGTAAGATGTGCTAATGACAGGGATACAAGGATGCGAACAGTGAAACTAGTAGGATGGCTAGGGTGGAAGGGGGGGGGGGGAGAGAGGGGGAGGGGGGTTAGGGAGGGGAGTGTTAGGAAGCAGGCGTTACTTGAAATTAGGTTTGAGGATGAAGACAGTTTCGTGGGTCAATGGCCTTCATGTTCTAAAGTCAACAATCAGCTCCTTGGTCTTGCTGGTGTTGAGAGGTTGAGTTTAGTTTTTTGTCATGTGCACAGAGGTACTGTAAAAAGCTTTTGCTGCGTGCTAACAAATCAGCAGAAAGGCAATATATGATTATAATCGAGCCGTCCCGAGCGCACAGATACTGGAATAACATTTAGTGCAAGATAAAACCAGTAAGTTCTGATCAAAAATAGACCAAGGGTCTCCACTGAGGTAGACAGTAGTTCAGGACTGCTCTCTACTTGGTGATAGGATGGTTCATTTGCTTGATAACAACTGGGAAGAAACCGCCCCTGAATCTGTAGGTGTGCATTTTCACACTTCTATATCTTTGGCCCGATGGGAGAGGGGAGAAGAGGGAGTGGCCAGGGTGCGACTGGTCCTTGATGAGGCTGGTGGCCTTGCTGAGGCAGCGCGAGGTGTAAATGGAGTCAATGGAAGATAGGTTGGTTTGTGTGATGGTCTGGGCTGTGTCCACAATTCTCTGCAATTTCTTGTGATCTTCGATGAAGCTGTTCCCAACCCACGGTCAGGTACATCCCGATAACATGCTTTCTACAGCGGAAAGATTTCTAGAGCAAGATTGTTGTTCTGGCACCATTAAATCAGATTATTAATCTCCCTCCTGTACTATGTGATAGAATGAGATGGGCCCAAACGATCGGCAATCTATGAACAATTTAAGTGAATGTTGCCAGGACTCAAAGTCTGAGCTATAGGGAGAGGTTGGGCAGGCTAGGACTTTATTTCCTGGAGTGCAGGAAGGTGAGGGGTGATCTTATAGAGGTGCACAAGGTAATGAGAGGAACAGATAGGCTCAATGTGCAGACTCTTTTACCCAGAGTAAGGGAATCAAGAACCAGCGGACTTAGGTTTAAGGTGAGAGGGAAAAGATTTAATAGGAACCTGAGGAGCAACTTTTTTTACATAACGGGGTGGTAGGTCTATGGAATGAGCTGTAGTTGAGCTAGGTACTACCACAATGTTTAAGAAACATTTAGACAGGTACATGGATAGGATAGGTTTAGAGGGATATGGGCCAAGCGTCGGCACGTGGGACTGGTGTAGATGGGGCATGTTGGTCGGTGTGGGCAAGTTGGGCCGAAGGGCCTGTTTCTTTGCTGTATCACTCTAGTCCACCTCCCACGCTGGAAGGGAAGGAGGAGGTGCAGATGAAGTCCTTGTGAAATGAATTCTGCTCCAACCATGTTAGCAGTGAATTTGACGGGATCTACATGCTGTGTGAAACGCTGAGCACCTAGCGACCACATGTTGTGCTGTAACAGATGAGCGGCTATCTGTAGTAACAGAAGTTAGCGTGGTAATCAACATTTACAACAATACGCATCAGCTTCGAGCTTTACTATAGTTAATTACTTTCTAACTTAACGCACAGGAATGCTGGCAAACTATACTGCTGTCTAGTATTAAAACAAATTGATCTAAGAGTAATAATCCAATTTAATTTGTTTTACTTGCGACGCTAATTAAGTTTTCACACAAAATATGTGTTATGTAACGTGATTTATCACAAAAAGCTCTGGTAAAAAAAGAGAAACTGTTAGCCACCGGCATTTGCTGATATTATATATATTGATCCACAGTGATAATCCCAAATAATTTAATTAGATTCAGTCCTAATTAATTTCAATAAAAGTAAATTGTTTTCGAGGACACTTGTGTCGGGCAATAAAATGCATTGATATGTTCTGCAATTGGTTATCCTTTACAGGAGGGAGTAGCAGTGGGTCACCAAAAATATCTGTCTGCTTCATAAATTCATAAGCTCATAAATTATAGGAACAGAATTAGGCCATTCAGCCCATCATGTTCACTCCAGCATTCAATTATGGCTGATCTATCTTTCCCTCTCAGCCCCATTCTCCTGCCTTCTCCCCATAACCCCTGACACCCATGCAAATCAACCATATATGAATATATTTTTTAATATCCATGGACTTGGCCTCCATAGCTGTCTGTGGCAATGAATTCACCGCCGTCTGACGAAATAAATTCCTCCTCATCCCCTTTCGAAAGGTACGTCCTTTTATTCTGATGCTATGACCTTTGGTCCCAGACTCTCCCACTAGTGGAAACATCCCCTCCACATCCACTCTGTCCAGGTTTTCATAACCCTCTTGCTGAGAATGATCAGCCGTGATCACATTGAATGGTGGTGCTGGCTCGAAGGGCCGAATGGCCTCCTCCTGCACCTATTGTCTATTGCTTGTTAGACTTTAGGGATGCAGTGCAGAAACAGACACTTTGGCCCACCGAGTCCGCACCAACCAGCAATCACCCCATACACCACAACAGGTCCACGGAGGATGGCATCGCCCGAGCCCTGCACGTATCCCTGGAACACCTGGATACGAGAGACACCTACGTCAGACTCCTATTCATAGACTACAGCTCTGCCTTTAATACCAAGATACCATCCAAGCTTATCGCCAAACTAGCGGGACTTGGTGTCAGTATCCATCTCTGCAACTGGATCCTCGACTTCCTGACCAACAGACCCCAATCAGTGAGGGTAGGGACAAATTATCCTCCACGATAATCCTCAACAAGGGGGCTCCACAAGGATGCGTTCTCAGACCCCTTCTTTACTCCTTGTACACCCACGACTGCGCAGCCATGTACAAATCTAATTCAATTGTCAAATTCCCAGACGACACCATCATTGTGGGCTGGATATCAAATAGTGATGAGACGGAGTACAGGAAGGAGATTGAGAACCTCGTGTCCTGGTGTCGAGACAACAACCTTTCTCTCATCGTCAGCAAGTGATCGACTTCAGGAAGTGAGGTGGTACACATACCCTAGTTTGCTTTGCGGTGCCAAAGTAGAGATGGTTGAAAACTTCAAATTCTGAGGAGTCAATATCACCAACTACTTCTCCTGGACCACCCATATTGAAGCAACGACCGAGAAAGCACACCGCGCCTCTACTTCCTTCAAAGGCTTAGGAAATTTGGCATATCCAAACGGCGGCACGGTGGCACAGCGGTAGAGTTTCTGCCTTACAGCGAATGCAGCACCGGAGACTCAGGTTCAATCCTGACTACGGGTGCTGTACTGTACGGAGTTTGTACGTTCTCCCCGTGACCTGCGTGGGTTTTCTCCGAGATCTTCGGTTTCCTCCCACACTCCAAAGACATACGGGTTTGTAGGTTAATTGGCTGGGCAAATGTTTTTAAAAAATTGTCCCTAGTGGGTATAGGATAGCGTTAATGTGCGGGGATCGCTGGGCGGCGTGGACCCGGTGGGCCGAAGGGCCTGTTTCCGCGCTGCATCTCTAAATTTAAAAAAAATCTAAATCCCCTACAACTCTCACCAACTTCTACAGATGTGCCATAGAACCATTTTATCAGGATGCATCACAGCTTGGTTTGGAAACAGCTCCATCCAAGACTGCACGAAATTGCAGCGAATTATGGACACAGCCCAGAATATCTCATAAACCAACCTCCCTTCTATTGACTCCATTTACACCTCATGCTGCCTCGGCAAGGCCAGCAGCGTAATCAAAGATGAGTCGCACCCTGGCCACTTCCTCTTCCGCCCTCTCCCATCAGGCAAAAGATATAGAAGTGTGAAAATGCACAGCACCAGATTCAGGCACAGTTTCTTCCCAGCTGTTATCAGGCAACTGAATCATCCTACCAGAGAGCAGTGCTGAACTACGATCTACCTCTTTGATGACCCTCGGACTATCCTTGATCGGACTTTGCTGGCATTACCTTGCACTAAATGTTATTCCTTTATCATGTATCTATACACTGTAAATGGATTGATTGTAATCCTATGTTGTCTTTCTGCTGACTAGTTAGCACGCAACAAAAAAGCTTTTCACTGTACCTCAGTAATTGTGACAATAAACTAAACAAAACACTAACACTATCCTACATACTAGGGACAATTATTACAACTTACTGAAGCCAATTAACCTACAAACAAATCTAGTCAAAGAGTGATACAGTGTGGAAACAGGCCCTTCAGCCCAACTTGCCCACACCGACCAACAATGTCCCAGCTACACCAGTCCCACTTGCCTGCACTTGGTCCATATTCCTCCAAACCTGTCCTATCCATGCACCTGTCTAATTGTTTCTTAAACGATGGGATAGTCCCAGCCTCAACTACCTCCTCCGGCAGCTTGTTCCATACACCCACCACCCTTTGTGTGAAAAAGTTACCTGTCGGATTCCGATTAAATCTTTTCCGCTTCACCTTGAACCTATGTTCTCTGGTCCTCGATTCTCCTACTCTGGGCAAGAGATTCTGTGCAAATACCCGATTTATTCATCTCAAGAATTTATACACCTCTATATGATCCCCCCACTCATCCTCCTGCGCTCCATGGAATAGAAACCCAGCCTACTCAACTCTCCCTCTAGTCCTGGCAACATACTCAAAATCTTTTTTGAAACCTTTCAAGCTTGACAATATCTTTCCTATAACATGGTGCCCAGAACTGAACACAATATTCTAAATGCGGTCTCACCAACGTCTTATACAACTGCAACATGACCTCCCAACTTCTATACTCAATACTCTGACTGATGGAGGCCAATGTGCCAAAAGCCTTTTTGACCACCTTATCTACCTGCGACTCTACCTTCAAGGAACCATGCACCTGTACTCCTGGATCCCTCTGCTCTACAACACTACCCAGAGGCCTGCCATTTACTGTGTAGGTCCTGCCCTTATTCGACATTCCAAAAGGCAACACCTCACACTTCTCTGTATTAAATTCCATCAACTATTCAGAATTATCTTTATTTTATTTGCCATCCAAAAAACAAGTCTTTTGGACGGGATTTCGTCACCCACAGTCCAACAATAAGAGCAATAAAATACGTAATTACACAACCACAACCAACACAAAACAAAAAAAATAAACATCCATCACAGTGAGTCTCCTCCAGTCACCTCCTCACTGTGATGGAAGGCCAGAATGTCTTTTCTCTTCCCCTGCCATCTTCTCTCGTGGTCAGGCTGGCCAATCGATCCAGATCCTGCTGCAATCTTTCACAACCGTCTTCACTATCTGCAAAACCACTCACTTTTGTATCATCAGCAAACTTGCTAATCTTGCCCTGTATGTTCTCATCCAAATCATTGATGTAGATGACAAACAGTAACGGGTCCAGCACCGAACCCTGAGGCACACCACTAGTCACAGGCCACCAGTCTGAGAAGCAACCTTCCACCATCATCCTCTGCCTCCTTCCATGGAGCCAATTTGCTATCCATTCAGCTATCTCTCCTTGGATCCCATGTGATCTAACCTTCCAGAGCAGCCTACCATGCGGAACCTTGTCGAATGCCTTACTGAAATCTATGTACACAACATCTGCAGCTCTGCCCTCATCGACCTTTTTGGTCACGTCTTCAAAAAAATCAACCAGATTTAGAGATACAACCTCCCACGTACAAACCTATGCTGATTATCCCTAATCAGCTCTTGCCCATCGAAATGCCTGTGTAACCTATCCCTCAGAATACCCTCTAGTAACTTTCCAACTACAGATGTTAAGCTCACCGGCCTCTAGTTCCCAGCATTTTCCCTGCAGCCCTTCTTGAAAAGAGGCACAACATTTGCCACCCTCCAGTCTTCCGGCACCTCTCCAGTATTTAAGGATGACTCGTAAATTTCAACCAGGGCTCCCGTAATTTCCTCTATAGTTTCCCCGCAATGTTCTCGGATATATCTGATCAGGCCCTGGAGATTTGTCTACCATCATACATGACAGTACCTTCAGTACTTCTTCGACAGTAACACTGACTGCTCTCAAGACACTTCCATTGACTGCCCCAAGTGCCTCCGTCCTACTGTTTTTCTCCTTGGTAAATACAGAGGAGAAATACTCATTGAGGACATTGTGCATCTCCTGTGGCTCCACACAGAGGTGACCACTTTGATTCCCGAGAGGTCCCATTCTCTCTCTCTCTAGTTACCCTTTTCCCCCTTATGTATTTATAAAATCTTTTGGGATTGTCCTTAATGCTACCCGCCAGAGCTATCCCCCGGCCCCTTTTTTCCCTTCTGATCTTCTATACATCTTTGGAGTGTGGGTGGAAACCGAAGCACCTGGAGAAAACCCACGCGGACACAGAGAACTTACAGCATTTACACAAACAGCATTTGTGGTCGGGATTGAACCCACGCCTTTGGTGCCGGGAGGCAGCAACACTACCCACTGCACCGCTGTGCCATTACAGTATTACTTGCACAAAGAACAAAGTGCTAGAGGAACTCAGCAGTTCAGACAGCATCTGTGGAGGGAATGGACTGGCGACGCACCTCCAGACTCAGGAACAGCTTCGTCCCCAGGGCCATAGCTGCTATGAACCGGTCCTGCTGAGCCGGATGGTCACATCGCACAGTGAACCGGCACAGATCTACTTGCACTTTATTCTGTTTTAAAACTGTTCTAATTTGTTTCATTTGGTTGTTTAAATTAATACTGACTAGCTAATCAATTCGTTGCATCGTATGGGAGGCGCATTCCCAATCTCGTTGTACCCCTGTACAATGACAATAAAGATATATTGTATTGTATTGTATTGTATTGTATTGTATTGTTTAGGGTCAGGAGCCTTCTTCATAAGCCCTTCCCAATGAAAGCCCACATTGAAGGAGATGTCCTCCAGAAATCTTCTCAAAGCATGCCGACGTTGAAGAAGTTCTCCTCCTGTCCATTCCCTCCACAGATGCTGCCTGACCCGCAGAGATCTCGCAGGACTTTCGCTCTGGATTGCAGCATCTGCAGCTCCTTGTGCGAGGCTCCATTCCAATTCTCTGGGTCAGTTCGTCGGCAGAAGTGTGGGATGGGGGAGGTCACTGTGCTCCTTCTCGTAAATTAAACTCTTCCAAATAAGAACTAAATGTCCTCATTAGATTCGCAGGCTTAATTCCGTTCATGTGATCGCTGCGAGGATGCATTGCTCTCTGCATCTCTGCCAACTCCCGCCCACAACCCGTAGGGCTCCTTTGTGTATGACCCAACCTTCTCCCCGTTCATTGCCCTGCAGGTCCGTCAGTCCTGCAGCCTGCACCGGTGTCAGTCCAGGGGAATGAAATGATCTTTGGAAACATCTCCTGGAAACATCTGGACTCGCTGGGAACATCTGGCTGTGATAATGGTGGAGGAGGCTTACGTCTCGAACTCCAACGGGAAAATCGTCGGGGTAAGCAGTCTTTCTGGAAAGAACAACAATCTTTTTTATTTCCTACTTCTTAAAGTTCATTAAATGTTTCAAAAACTCTTTGGAAGAGCTGCATTTGGGACGCTTTATCTTCATAGGATTCCTTGCACAGATGTGTTTAAACTATAACAAGGCTATGTATGGCAAACATGTTAAATATCACACGGCTTTCTCCAGTGCGGGTCAAAACGAGAACGTTTTTCGCTGTATCGCGTTGCACGTGGCAGTAATATACAAACAGCGTGAAATCTTGTTTGTTTACAAGGTGACTTTCGGAAATGCAGGAGAGTTCCTTAAGACACCTGGCAGCGCTGCTGCCGATTTAGTGCTGTCGCTTTGTCGAAAGAAAGATGTCACAAATACTGTGGGTGCAAACGCCAGATAAATTATTCCCACAAGGGGAAAATAAAATTCTGAAGCAAAAACAGAGAGTGCTGGAAGAACTCAGCGGGCCAGGCAGCAACCGTGGAGGGGATGGACAGACGACGTTTCGGATCTGGCCCGTTCTTCAGACTAATGTAGGGGGGGGGGGGGGGGGGGGGAGAAAGCTGGAAAGGAAAGGTGGACCTGGCAAGTGATAGGTGGATACAGGTGAAAGGGGTAATTGGCAGATGGGTGGAGTAAGTGTCAAAGGCTGGAGGTGACGAGGAAACGAAAGGGTGTCAGATGAAGAGAGAAGAGGAGGAATGAATTGTAAAGGGGGGGGGCGGGAAGGGATATACAGTCTGAAGAATGGTCCCAACCCAAAATGTCGCCTGTCTATTTTCCTCTACAGATGCCGCCTGACCCGCTAAGTTCCTCCAGTACTGTGGAGGGATTGGACAAACGTTATTTTGGGTTGGGACAATTCAGTTGGAAATCGGGGCAGGTTCATGGATATGAAAGGTTTAGAGGGATATGGCCCGAAATGCAGGCAAATTGGATTTGCTTAGTTGGGGGGACATCTTGTCTAAGTTGTAGGTGTGAGAACATTTAAATGACATTTGGACAGGTACATGGATACAAAAGTTTTTTTGGGATATGGGCCAAATGCAGGCAAATGTGTGTGAGATGCAAATGTGAGTGCTCACAATTACGATGCTCGAGACAATCTAGAGAAACAAGTATTTTATTTGCAAGTCTGCAGAGTTGGGTGCCTTCCCTCTCAAGACACACCGAGGTCGGGAAAATCCCTTCTTTTTATTCACTTCACATTACAATTGTGACATCTTAAATTCCTCCCCTTCGGGCTCCTTCCAATCGGAGCACTGAGGTGCACAATCTACCGTCATCGCCCCTGTTGCCTCCCACATCATACATCGCATGTACATTTAAATGAGGCATCTTGTCATGCGGGGCGTTTTTGCAATATTCATTTAGGTCGTTAGGCATGCGCAGTACAGAGTAGTTCATGCCCTCTCCCCTAGTGCTCTGGTCATCTTGCCCTCTCTCCTAGTTCTTTGGATATCTTGCCCTTATCCTCGGAATGTCACTATTTACTCTTGCGGTTCTTAGTCAGGTCAGCTATTTCTCATGGTCCTTAGTTTAAATCAATTAACCCTTTTTACTTCTCTCTCACAATCCACCCTTTTTCTTATGCCACGCTACTTTGATTTATACTATTTCCTCCTTTTCTAGTGCTAACAGCAGAGTCTTTGCCTCTCTATATTCCTCCTGCTGGTCATACTGTACTCTGCAGGCCATCATGGTGATGTCGTTCTTTGCCAGGGCTGTCTCTATCAATCGCTGAGACAACCCCCGTATGCAGGGAATGATACAACATCCGAATAGACACATCAACCCCATCACAACTACCACTGATGTTAGGGCTGATGTAAAGATGTGCTTCCATTTCCCAAACCAGGAGTCTAGAAACCCGGTCCAGGAGGTGTCTACCCCAGAGTTCTCGGCCAATTCGATAGACAGGGAGGTGAGACTTGCTAGGGCTCTTGACACAGACCCATCAGGAGCAGTGTTGTTGGGGATGTAGGTGTAACATTGTTCCCCAAACATCACACACACCCCCCCTTTCTCAGCCAGGAGCATGTCCAAGGCCATGCGATTTTGCCAGGCCATCAGGCTGGTAGCTGTCAATTGTTCCGCTAATCCTTCAACCGCATCTCGAGTGTAATTTATAAAGCGTTGTTGATTGTAATATAGGTAGTTTATCCAGTCCACATTTTTATTAATTGTGGACCACCAGAAGAGTATGGACTCAAAGCCTGCAGCTATCTGGTTTCTGGCTTTGAATTCATCGGGTACCCCTCTTGGCACCCCTATTGCATCGATAGTGTGTGTCAAATGATCCTCTCACCTCTCTCCATTGTCGTCGGCCTCCTTCATTGAGTTCGACCGCATGCTCTACTGCTATGGTGAAGGGCATCATTAGTTGTGTAAGGGTACAGGTTCCCGTCCATGACCCTGGTAGCCGGGGCCACAGGGTATCCTCTCCGCACCACCACCAGACATCGGCTCTACTGACTATCTGCTTTCTCAGCCAGGAGCTACTGAACAGTGACCCCTGTTCCTCAGCTGTAATGTTATACATCTGATTGCAGTTTAGCACCTCCCCCATTTCCTGTCCATCTGGGTTATATCTTGTATAGCACTCAAATCCCTCCTCCCCTAGGGGAATGGTGAATGGCGGAGGTCGAGGGTCTTTCCTTTGGCCCTTCGTGTTGTTGTTACTAGCCGGGAATAGGTAATGGTAGCTCTGGCAGGTCTCATTCTTTGGTAGTATGGGATTCGTGAATAGTTGTAGTATACATGACATAGCCCCAGGTGTCCTATTCCAATTCAGGGAAATGGTACGGGGACCAGCTGAGGCTTAGCTCCGGCGCAGGCGTAGCAATTGGTTTGTTGCATACTTCTGGCCATGTACATCATCCAGGTAAGCCAGGTGTTGGTTCCCTTTCCCCCTGTTGGTATTCCCTCCCCATACAATTGCATTAATTCTATTTCTCCTGTTACTATCATTATATTTAAATCCTTAGGCTCATACTCCGTGGTGACATTGCGGACTACAGGTGGTGCTGGGGTAACCCAGGGATCCCTACTCTGACTGTCTTCTATCTGGAACATTCCCCCCTTATCCTCATATTTTACCATATATCCGTCCCGTTCTACCTTTATTTCAAACCTCAGGCATGCGTCCTTCCCTGTTTTATCTGCACATATCCAATACCTACCACTTTCCTTCATTTGAACCCTCTGTATGCTTACATATACACGTCCTGGCAATCCCTCATTTGGGTTTTGATATACTCTCCACCTATCAGTTTGATAGGTGGGCTCATGCCACCCCTCTCTAGATGAAGTGAATACCTCGTGCCAATCTTTACAGGGATGGGTGCATACATACATCCTATGACCACACCACCATTTTCCTTGACATACATCAAATGGGATGGTGGTGGCCCTTCTATTCTGTGGTATAGTTATTTTTATGCATGTTACATTACTCACAACCTGGATAACCACCCAGCACCCGATCCACCAGCACAAAGTCTTCATTTTCCGTGCGGGGTCCTGGTGAATACCAAAGTCAATGGCTCCTTTCCTCCACGTGCCGTCTACGGGCTGATATTGTCTGGTGGGGCCTCCACGGGACCCTTAAATCGACTTGCGTGTGTCCACCCTTTTTCTTTTGTTCGTACTGCTGTCTCGGTGGTTAATAACACAAGGTAGGGTCCAGTCCACCTAGGTCGCAACTTTTCTTCCTTCCACGTTTTTATTAGTACCCAGTCTCCAGCCTTGACTGAGTGAATCGGAAAATCCAGTGGCAGGCTCTGGGCCAGTAATCCTTTAGTTTTTAGTTCTGCAAGAGATTGGGATACTGCCAGTAAATAGTTCCTTAAGAATACGTCGTTCCCTGGTATTGTTGGGATCCCTTCTATCTTTCCTAAGTACGGGAGCCCGAATAACATTTCATATGGGGATACCCCTATATCTTTCCGAGGTGCCGTTCGGATTCTTAACAAGGCTATCGGAAGGCACTTAGTCCAGGGGAGTCTCGTTTCCTCTACTAACTTGGTGATTTGGGTCTTTAAGGTGCCATTCATTCTTTCCACCTTTCCGGAACTCTGGGGATGCCATGGTGTATGTAATTTCCATTCAATTCCTAATGCTTCACATATCATTTTATGTGTTTTAGAGGCAAAATGGGTCCCTCTATCTGAGTCTATTGTTTCCACAATCCCATATCTGGGTATAATCCGGGGCAACTCGGTGAAGTCTACCTGTATTCTTTGGAAGGGCCTTATTGCCAATGGTTGTCCTCCTCCTGGGACTGCTCTCATGATTTTTTTTGTTGATTCGCTGACATATTACACAACCCCCTATGACTTGTTTGGCCATGGTATACATCCCACGGCAAGCGTAGGTCCTGAGGAGGGTATCACAGAGGGCTTGGGTTCCCCAATGGCTTTGCCCGTGCAACCTCCCTAATAACTCCCTTATAATTTCTTTGTTCAATAGCTGCTTTCCATCCGGTGGTGTCCACCATTTCCCATTTGGGGTACGCCGGGCTCCCATTTCTCTCATGTGTTCCTGCTCTTTTTCACCAAAGATAGGTATCTTTTCCTCTGGTTCCCTTAAAGGTATCAGTGACATCATTTCTACCGTCTGATCTGTGGCTGCTCTCTTTGCCACCTCATCCGCTGCCCTATTTCCTCGGACTTCCAGGGTGTTACCCTTCTGATGCCCTGCCACATGTGCTATGGCTACCCGTTCTGGTTTCTGCAAGGCCTCCAGTGTCTGTCCTATCAATTGCTCATGCGCTAATTCTTTCCCCCGAGCTGTTATCATTCCTCGCTCTTTCCAGATCTTCCCAAAGGTGTGTACTACCCAAAGGCGTAGTTTGAGTCGGTATACACGGTTCCTTCCTTTCCCTCCAATAGTTCCAAAGCTCTCATTAGTGCGTATAATTCACAAGATTGGGCTGACCAACTACCAGGCAGCCTGCCACTTTCAATTTCCTCCATAGTTTCCCCATTCACTATACCGTATCCACTATGTCTTTTTCCATCTATACAGAGTATACAACTGGACCACTACTCTTCCCTCTACCGGTGCTGTGCCTATTCCCAATTGTATTTGTAAATCTCTGCCCATTACATTTACGCCAGCCTGGGGTACTAAGATCAGGTCCTCTACCGCCTCCCGGTTTTCATACCTTACATTCACTCCTCCTATCTCGGGAGCTACCATCACAGTTCCTCCTACCCCGGTTATTTTACTCTCCCTTGTCCTGCCTCCGTACCTGTTGGTACTTTGGTCACACTTGATCGCTCCGCTCCTGAATCTACCATCAACACCGTATCTTCTCCTTGGGGTCCTATTTTTAAATTTACCAGGGACTCCCTTCTATAGTCCCTCGACCCCAAGGACGAGAACCCCTGACCCCCCCTATTCATTTTCCATCATACTGTACGTGCGGGACTCCGCTACAAGCTCAGGGCACTCCCTTTTGAAGTGTCCTTCCTTATTACAAAATTAACATTTTGAAGGCCCTGTCCTCCAACCTTGCCCCGTACCCGTATTTCCCCGGCCCCTGCCGTAACCTTCTCCATATCCCCCTCTTCTACGGCCTCTGCCGCCTCCTCTCCCTCTGCCTTGGGCGTAACTCCCCCGCCGTCCTGTACTTCCCTGTTCCTTGTCTACTACTTGCTTTACTGCCTGTAACATAATCTTTGCCTTTCCCTTCTGTTTCTCCTCATCCCTCCGCACGTACACTTTCTGGGCCTCCGTAAGCAACTGAGGTAGTGATCTCTCATTCCAATCATCCATCTTTTCTAACTTTTTCCTCACATCAGGCCAGGATTTAGTCACGAAATTGGCCCTGAGCAGTTGTTGTCCTGCCTCTGATGCCTGCTGATTACATGCCTGTGTTTCTACGTTGCTGTCTCCCTCATACTCCTCATTTGCTGCCTGACGGGTCCCATAAATCTTTCTGTCCCTGAGGTCCTGCAGCCTTTTGATGTCTGCTTCTAGTTCCCGTGCTTCTTGCTTCATCCTTTCCTTTTCCCGCTGCCCCCTTCTCTGTCTATATTCCTTTATGTCTTGCTCATCGTTCCAAGTTGTGACTTCTCCCTCTATCTCCACTATTCCCTTTTACCAAAGGGCACTGCTTTGTTCCGTCCTGGCTGGAATAGGGAGGGGGATACCCAGGGTCCCATAGGCTGGGGTACAGAGTTGATTTTTTTCTCCTGAAGCTCCTGACTTTCATGCTGTTTTGGGGGTCTTTCACCCTTGTTTGGGGTGGTATTCTTTTCCTGCTATGCTTTCCTCAGCCTTTCTCCTTCTATTCTAAACAATTTAAGTACGTCTAGTTATTTTTCCTTTTTCGTTACTCTGGTTTCTGATTTATCCTTAGGCTTATCGTTCTTAATTAACACTCCCGAAGATTCACCACCCTCGGAGTGAAGAAATTCCTCCTCACTTCTAAAGATAGACACAAAGTGCTAGAGTAACTCAGTGGGTCAGGTAGCCTCTCTGAAGAACATGGACAGGTGACATATCGGATCGGGGCACCCAACAATAAGACTGAATAAGGGTCCCAAACCAAATCGTCACCTGTCCATGTCCTCCAGAGATGCTGCCTGACCCACTGAGTCATTCCAGCACTTTGTGCCTTTGGTATAAACCAGCAGCTGCAGTTACTTCTTATTACATTTTGCCTCCTGTGCCACAGTGCTGCCCTGTCGATGCCACGTCTGGGCACGTTTCCCCCCAATAACATCTCCGAGAGACGTCGACACGTCCTTCCCGTTCTGTGCTCCCCCTCCAAAGAATGTTATAAATAGTTTTCCTTGTGATAGTAGTGCACATCAGTAGCTCTTGCAACCAGCCCAATTTGCAGATTGTCAAGGACTCAATTGGTCCATTCCGAATGAGAATTATGTAGGAATGAGAGGATTTGGGGAGTGGCAGATGTGGCAAGTGAATTTATCACATCAAGTCAGGTTGTGGAATTCGATAACATATGTGTAGGTCAATATAGCATCTGTCACACAAGAAACGGCGAAGACTAAATGACTACGGGGAGTCAGGAGCAGATGCCTTACACCCTAGAATCCTATCGGAGAGGAGATATGGAATTGCTGAAACTCTGATTAATACTTCAAAGAGTTTAGTCGCGACCTCAGGCTGAGAGGGACTTCTGTAATCGCAAGATTCAGAAAATTGGATTGAGTGGTGAATCTGGCAAGCATTACTCAGTGCGTTAAACATCTGCAGTGGGGGGGGGGGGGGAGATGGAGACACACAGCTGGCATCTTATCTCCCACCTCCAACTTCCACCATCCGTCCCGAGGCATGAGGAATGTTGGCTGTCTTGTGCCTCGGCCCCGGTCCCCCCTCATCTCCTAGCCTGGCGGAGGGTGTACAAGTTTTGATGGGGCAGGGAGAGCCCATTCGTGCCATCGAGCAGCTTGCACCCTTCAATGGGGATGCATCTATTTTCGCACTGCAGGCAGAATCATCCCATGTTTGGAACAAAATCATAAACAGGCTCTTCGGCCCATAATGTCCATGTCGAACACGATGTCGGGTTAAACTAATCTCCTCTGCAAGTGATCCGTATCCCACCATTCCCTGCATATCCATGTACCCAGCTAAAAGTCTCTTGTGCTTAAAGGCACTATCTTATCTGCCTCCACCACCACCCCTGACAGCACATTCCAGGCCCCCACCACCCGCTGTGTGAAAGAACCTGCCCCGTACATCCCCTTTAAACTTTGCCTTCGTCTTTGACATTTCCATCCTGGAAAAAAAGTTCTGACTTTCTACCCTATCTACGCCTCTAATCATCTCTATACTAAAACTCTTGTTCATTTGTTTGTTCCTGAACAACAGCCAAAATGGCGCACGATAGTGCGACCATCTTAGGCCCACCTTACTCACCGTCATCCCTTTGGTGCTAATGGAAGTAGTTTCATTGAAATCGGTTATATTTTTTAAGTTATTCACATTTTAAAGTTTAAATTAACATTTATTCACATTTTAAAGTTTAAATTGGAGGGAGTAGGGAGGGGGAGGGGGGAGGAGAGGAGAAGGGGGAGGAGAGGGTGCTGCATCAATACAAGAGAGGTTTGGGCCCAATGGGTCCACTTGGTCTAGTTTTATATAATTTTATCAGGTCACCCTTCAGCCTCCGGTGTTCCTCTCTCTCTCTCTCTCTCTCTCTCTCTCTCTCTCTCTCTCTCTCTCTCTCTCTCTCTCTCTCTCTCTCACACACTCTCTCTCTCTCACACTCTCTCTCACACACACTCTCCCTCTATCATTTCTCTCACTCTCACATTCTCCCTCTCTCACACGCTCCCCCTCTCTCAATGATTAATACTTCAAAGAGTTTAGTTGCAACTTTGGGCTGACCCACCCTCTCTCTCTCTCTCTCTCTCTCTCTCTCTCTCTCTGTCACACACACTCTCTTTCTCACACACACTCTCCCCCCCTCCCCCCCTCCCCGCCCTCAGCTCTCCTTGCTCACTGGCCGAGTCTACCTCCTGCCTCCCCATGTCCCCTCTCCCCCCACCCTCCCTTGTGGAGTGGTTCTGCGGTCGGAGGCTAATGCTTGGTGTGATTTCTGCGGTGAGGTTTAGCGGCGATCAGCTCCTGGAACCAGTGTAAACACTGCTGCTGTGTCTGTGAAGCATTCGGAGGAAATACTCGTGCAAACTGCAAATGGGATAATTGAATTTCCTTGTCACGATCTCTAGCCCTGCAAACCCGTGAGGCCGCGTGAATGGAGACGGCCGCCTGTAGCTGCCCATCGCCACCCTCCGCCCGCATTGCTGCAACAGCAGACCGCACGGCCCCTCCACCCATTCTATCAGTTCATCGCTGATCTGAATCTTATCTCTCTGACACCACCGTGCTCAGTGACCAAAGTCATTTTCAGTCCTAGAGTCACACAACACGGATAAAGGTCCTTCGATCCAACTTGCCCACGCCGACCAACGTGCCCCATCTACACTATTCCCACCTGCCTGCGTTTGGCCCATATATCACTCTAAATCTTTCCTATCCATGTATCTGTCCAAATGTCTTTTAAACATGGTGATAGTACCTGCCTCAACTACCTCCTTGGATTTACTGGAAGTGGATCTTAGATTCCAGAAAGTCAATAACTCCCTGAAAGTAACAACACAAGTGGATAGAATGGTAAATGCTTGCCTTCATTGGCCGGGCCATTGAGTACAAGAGTCAGGAAGTCATGATGCAGCTTTGTAGGCCTTAGGTCAGTTCACATTTAGAATATTGTGCGCAGTTCTGGTGGTCCCATTACAGGAAGGAGGCTTTGGAAAGAGTGCAGAGGAGGTTCACCGGAATGATGCCTGCATTAGAGGGCATTAGTTACAGGGAGAGGTTGAACAGACTTGGATCGTTGAATGCTGGAGGATGCAGGGAGACCTGATAGAAGTATATAACATTATGAGAGGCATATGTAGGGGAGAGAGTATCAAGAGGGAAAAATCAAATACTAGGGTAAGAATGCAGAGGAGGTTTAGCGTGTAGAAAAAAGGAACTGCAGATGTCGGTTTATAAAAAAAAGACACAAAGTGCTGGAGTAACTCAGCAGGTCAGGTAGCATCTCGGGAAATCACGGATAGGTGGTGAAGAAGTCTGAAGAAGGGTCCCAACCCAAAACGGCACCTATCCATGTTCTCCAGGGATTATGCCTGACCTGTTGAGTTACTCCAGCATTTTGTGTCTATTTTTGCAGAGGAGGTTTACCAGAATGGTACCTGGATTAGAGGGAATTGACTACAAGGAGAGGTTGGACAGACGCATTATTTTCTCTGGGGAGCCCAGATAGAAGTATATAAAATTATGAGAGGCAAAGTTAGGGTAGGCAGTCAGAACCTTTTTCCTCAGGGTGGAAATACCAAACACTAGAGTGTACAGTTTTACGGCGAGAGAGGCAAAGTTTAAAGGAGATGTGCAGAGCAAGTGTCTTACACAGAGGGTGCCTGGAATGCACTGCTGGAGTTGGTGGTGGAGGCAGATAAGATAGTGGCTTTAAGAGGCTTTTGGATAGGCACATGGATATGGAGGGATATGGATCATGTGCAAGCAGTGGAGATTAGTTTAATGGCATCATGTTTGGCACAGACATTGTGGGCCCAAGGGCCTGTTTCAGTGCAGTAAAGGTCTATGCTCCCTGTGTGTGACCCTCCCACATCGGGGTGACCCCTCACCCCCACCGTGAACCCACCCATCCCACGGCGACCCCTCACCCCCACCGTGAACCCGCCCATCCCACGCCGACTCCACACCGCGGCAACCCCTCCCCCCCCACCGCGGCAACTCCTCCCCCACAGCACGGTGACCTCTCTCACAGCACGGTGACCTCTTCCCCCCTGTACCCCGCCCCCCGTCCCCTCTCCCTGCCCCTCTGGGGGTCAATGCCTCACTTGTTTCAGTCGCGGTGCGGGTGGGGTCTCTGCCAGACCGTCCCTGGACCTGGGGCGTCTCGGCCACGCCGACGCGACCTTCCGGTAGGTTCCAGTGTGGCAGTGCTGCAGTGACCTTCCCCTGTGCTCTGCCCCCAGCAACTGACTTGGCCCCTGCTCCTGGCGGCCGTCCTCGCCTGCTTCGGCTCCTCCATGCCCTACGGATACAACCTGGCAGTCGTCAACTCCCCGACACAGGTAAGAGGCCACTCCGTCCTGGCCCACTCCCTCCAGCTGTGCTGTCCCTCCAGCTCTGCCCTCTCCAGCTCTGCCCTCTCCAGCTGTGCTGTCCCTCCAGCTGTCCCATCCCTCCAGCTGTGCCCTCTCCAGCTGTGCTATCCCTCCAGCTGTGCCCTTTCCAGCTGTGTCCTCTCCAGATGTGCCCTCTCCAGCTGTGCTGTCCCTCCAGCTCTGCCCTCTCCAGCTGTGGCCTCTCCAGATGTGTCCTCTCCAGCTGTGCTGTCCCTCCAGCTCTGCTGTCCCTCCAGCTGTGCCCTCCCCAGCTCTGCCCTCTCCAGCTGTGCTGTCCCTCCAGCTGTGCCCTCCCCAGCTCTGCGCTCTCCAACTGTGCTGTCCCTCCAGCTCTGCCCTCTCCAGCTCTTCCCTCTCCAGCTCTACCCTCTCCAGCTGTGTTGTCCCTCCAGCTGTGCCCTCTCTAGCTGTGCCCTCTCCAGCTGTGCTGCCCCTCCATCTGTGCTGTCTTTCCAGCTGTGCCCTCTCCAGCTGTGCCGCCCCTCCAGCTGTGCTGCCCTCTCTCCAGCTGTGCTATCTCCCCAACTGCGCTGTATCTGCAGCTGTGCTGCCCTCTCTCCAGCTGTGCTCTTTCCAGCTGTGCCCTCTATCCAGCTGCGCCCTCTCTCCAGCTGTGCTTTGTTTCCAGCTGTGCCTTCTCTCCTGCTGTGCCTTCTCCCCAGCTGTGCCCTCTCTCCAGTTATGCCCTCTCTCCATCTGTGCCTTTTCTCCAGCTGTGCCTTCTCTCCAACTGTGTCTCCTCTCCAACTGTGCCTTCTCTCCAGCTGTGCCTTCTGACCAGTTATGCCCGCTCTCCAGCTGTGCCATCCCACCAACTGTGCACTCTTTCCAGCTGTGCCCTCTATCCAGCTGTGCCCTCTCTCCAGCTGTGCTTTGTTTCCAGTTGTGCCTTCTCTCCAGCTGTGCCCTCTCTCCATCTGTGCCTTTTCTCCAGCTGTGCCATCCCACCAACTGTGCCCTCTTTCCAGCTGTGCCCTCTATCCAGCTGTGCCCTCTCATCAGCTGTGCTCTCTCTCCAGTTGTGCTGTCTCTCTAACTGTGTCACCCCTACAACTGCAGAGGCCAAAGAGTCAGAGATTTTTAGAGCCAGATATCCATACAGCACGGAAATAGGCCCTTCGGCCCATCTTATTCATGGCGACCAAGTTGGCATATTGGACCAGTCCCAGTTGCCTGCATTTAGCCCATACCCTCTAAAATTATGGGAGGTATGAATAGGAAAAATAGCTGGTTTACAAAATAACCCACAAAGTGCGGGAGTAACTCAACGGGTCAGGCAGCATCTCAAGACTGAAGAAGAAGTCTGAAGAAGGACTGGGGCACAGTGGTAGAGTTGCTGCCTTACAACGCCAGAGATCTAGATTCAATCCTGACTACATGTGCTGTCGGCATGGAGTTTGCACGTTCTCCCTGTGATCGTGTGGGTTCCTCCCACCCACCAAAGACGTGCGGGTTTGTCGGTTAATTGGCTTCAGTAAAAATTAAAAATTGTCCCTTGTGTGTAGGATAGTGCTAGTGCACGGGGTGATCACTGATTGTCACAGACTCATTGGGTCGAAGGGCTTGTTTCTTTCTGTATTTCTAAAGTCTAAAGATTCTGAAGAAGGGTCCCAACTCGAAACGTGACCTCTCCAAGTCCTCCAGAGGTGTCGCTTGACCCGCTGAGTTACTCCAGCACTTTGTGTCAGGCTTTAGAGAGATCAGGGCCAAATGTAGGCAAATGGGACTGGCCCAGTATGCCAGCTTGGTCAGCATGGTGAAGTTGGGCTGAAGGGCCTATTTACAGTGCTGTACAACTCTACGACTCTGGCTGGGTTTATAGAGTCATACAGCTTAGAAACAGCCCCTTCAGCCCAACTTGACCAACATGTCCCATCTACACCAGTCCCACCTGCCTGCATTTGGCCCATATCCCTCTAAACCTGTCCTATCCATGTCCCTATGTCTTTACTCTTGAGTGCTTCTGTCGCATGTTGTGTGTTCACAGTACATTAAAGATTTCTACAACAATACCATCCAGGAACGGTACAATCACTCCATATCGACCCACGGCCTGGTGTTAATGTACTCTGTCACCGTCTCCATCTTCGCCATAGGGGGCTTGTTCGGGGCCCTGCTGGTGGGGCTGCTGATCTCCAAGTTTGGTCAGTAAGTATCCGGCTCACCGCAGCCTCACCCGTGACAGTCAGAACCTTTCCACAGACTCCCTGCAGCAAACACTCCATGACAGATGGAAAGAAATGGAAAGACTGCAGAGAAGATTTACGAGGATGTTGCCAAGACTCGAGGGCCTGAGCTACAGGGAGAGGTTGGGCAGGGTAGATCTTTAGTCCTTGGGGCGCAGGAAGCTGAGGGGCATTCTTATAGAGGTGTATGGAATCATGAGTGGAATAGATAGGGTGAATGCACAAGAGTCTTTTACCAAGGGCAGGGGAAAGATGAACCAAGGGCACAGGTTTAAGGTGAGTGGGGGAAAGATTTAATAGGATCTTGAGGGGCAACATTTCCACACAGAGGGTGGTGGATATAGGGAACGAGCTTCCAGAGGAGGTAGTTGAGGCAGGTACTATAACAACATTTAAACAACATGTAGTTTTAGCTTTAGTTTTGGCGAAGGATGTCATAAAACTGGAAAGAATGGAAAGATTTACGAGGATGTTGCCAGAACTCAAGGGTCTGAGTTATAGGGAGAGGTTGGGCAGGCTAGGACCTGTACCTTGGAGTACAGGAGGCCTTATAGACGTTATAAAGAGGGGTGACCTTATAGAGGTGCATAAAATCGTGAGGGGAATAGATGGGGTGAGATAGATAGTTTTTTACCCAGAATAGATTGAGAATAGATAGTTTTTTACCCAGAGTGGAGAAATCAATAACCAGAGGACATCAGGTTAAGCTGAGAGAGGAAAGGTGGGGATCAGTGAATGCAGTAGACGAAGTTAGAGGAGGTGCACTCTGTCTCACCTGGAATGGTTATTGTGGGAGAAATGAGTGTGTATCTTGGTGGGACACAGGGGAGGGGGGGGGGGATATGTCTGAAGAAGGGTCCCGACTCAAAACATTACCTATCCATAAGATAGACACAAAATACTGGAGTAACTCAGGGGGATAGGCAGCATCTCTGGAGAGAAGGAATGGGTGACGTTTCAGGTCAAGACCCTTCTTCCAACACATTTCATCACCTAACCATGTTCTCCAGGAATGCTGCCTGACCCACTGAGTTACTCCAGCATCGTTCCCTTTCTATCGTTCTCCCATTTCTCACTCTCTCCTATCTCACCTTCCCCTCTTCCTCCTCCTCTTTCACGCCTTCCCTTCCTCCCTCCCTCCCTTTTTTCAGATTTGGGGACTCTGGCTAATCCTCAGAGCTCAGTCAAAGATAGGAGAACCATCAGATCAGAGCCATGGGTGATGTTAAGGTGGGCGCAGGGAGTTCCTTCTCGTTCTTCCTCATTCAAAGTTGGGTTTGGACATTGGGAGTTGTGTTTGGGCATTGGGAGTTGGGTTTGGTCATTGGGAGATGGTTTTGGTCATTGGGAGATGGATTTGGTCATTGGGAGATGGGTTTGGGAGTTGGGTTTGGACATTGCGAGATGGGTTTGGACATTGGAAGACGGGTTTGGGAGTTGGGTTTGGTCATTGGGATATGGGTTTGGTCATTGGAAGATGGGTTTGGTAATTGGAAGATGGGTTTGGTTGTTGGGAGATGGCTTTGGTCATTGGGAGATGGGTTTGGTCATTGGGAGTTGGGTTTGGTCATTGGGAGATGGGTTTGGGAGATGGGTTTGGACATTGGGAGATGGGTTTGGTCATTGGGAGATGGGTTTGGTCATTGGGAGATGGGTTTGGTCATTGGGAGATGGGTTTGGAAGATGGGTTTGGTTGTTGGGAGATGGCTTTGGTCATTGGGAGATGGGTTTGGTCATTGGGAGTTGGGTTTGGTCATTGGGAGATGGGTTTGGGAGATGGGTTTGGTCATTGGGAGATGGGTTTGGGCATTGGGAGTTGGGTTTGGTCATTGGGAGATGGTTTTGGTCATTGGGAGATGGGTTTGATCATTGGGAGATGGGTTTGGGAGTTGGGTTTGGTCATTGCGAGATGGGTTTGGACATTGGAAGATGGGTTTGGGAGTTGGGTTTGGTCATTGGGATATGGGTTTGGTCATTGGGAGATGGGTTTGGTAATTGGAAGATGGGTTTGGTTGTTGGGAGATGGCTTTGGTCATTGGGAGATGGGTTTGGTCATTGGGAGTTGGGTTTGGTCATTGGGAGATGGGTTTGGGAGATGGGTTTGGACATTGGGAGATGGGTTTGGTCATTGGGAGATGGGTTTGGGAGATAGGTTTGGTCATTGGGGGTTGGGTTTGGTCATTGGGAGTTGAGTTTCGTCATTGGGAGTTGGGTTTGGTCATTGGGAGTTGGGTTTGGTCATTGGGAGTTGGGTTTGGTCATTGGGAGATGGGTTTGGGAGATGGGTTTGGTCATTGGGAGTTAGGTTTGGTCATTGGGAGATGGGTTTGGTCATTAGGAGTTGGGTTTGGTCATTGCGAGTTGGGTTCGGGCCATTGAGACACTGTGTCCTCCCCCATAGCGTGTGTGATCCAGTGCCTCCCATTGACCATGTCTCCCTCTCATTGTCAGGAAGAGCACGCTGGTGTACAGCACCCTCCTGGTGTTCCTGGCCGGGCTACTGATGGGTCTCAGCAGGATGCTCCGCTCCCCAGAGATGGTGATACTGGGCCGGTTCATGACCGGCATCCACTCAGGTAAACGGGGAGTTCACTGATCGCTAGGGGGGGGGGGGAGACCATCTCTTCATCAGGACAAGGGAGTGAGGCAAGGAAGGAGAGCTTTTGGTTTAGGTTTATTGTTGTCACGTGTACCGAGGTACAGTGAAAACGTTGTTTTGCATGCTATCCAATTATACCAGATAATACTACACATCAAGCCAAGTACAATAGGTAGAACAAGTGGGATGATACAGAGTGCAGAATATAGTTCTCAGCATTGTAGCGCATCAGATATACAGACAAGGTCCAATATCCACAATGAGGTAGAGGTGAATCGGACAGTTTCCTCACTTATGGAAGAATCGTTCAGAAGCCTGATAACAAGGGGAAGTAGGAAGGAAGGAAGGAAGGATGTCCAGAGGAATGGCGAGATGAGGAAATGTAAGGGGAAAGTACACAATTAATGGCAAGACCTTTAACAGCATTGATGTACAATGTATTTGCCAAGACCAACTCATATCTGCCTGCATGTGATCCATATCCCTCCATTCCCTGCATATCCATGTGCCTATCCAAAAGCCTCTTAAACACCACTATCGTATCTGCCTCCACCACTACCCCTGCCAGCGGGTTCCAGGCACCCACCACCCCATATGTAAAAAACTTGTCCCGCACATCTCCTTTAAACGTTGCCTCTCCCACCTTATAGCTATGCACTCCAGTATTTGATATTTCCACCCTGAGGAAAAAAGTTCTGACTGTCTACCCTATCTGTTCCAGGTTGGGTGGTCGGGGAAGGGTAACGGAGGGAAGAGATAACCCGTGGTTTGGCTGGTCCCAGGGGAGAGTTAGAGGTGGATAGAGGAAAGATGGAGATGGCAGGGCGAAGGGTCGTAGGGTGGATGTGACACCAGGCCCGCTGCCAGCTAACGGCATCTCTCTGTCTCCAGGTATCTCGCTCAGCGTTGTCCCCATGTACCTGGGCGAAATTGCCCCCAAAAACCTGCGGGGGTTCCTGGGCCTGATCCCCACCATCTTCATCTGCCTGGGAGTGTTTGCTGCACAGGTGCTGGGTCTCAAGGAGGTCTTGGGACAGGTGAGCAACTCCACTGGCCACGGGGATTGAGTCATGGAGTCATCCAGCATGGAAGCAGGCCCTTCGGCCCATCTCCTCCATGCCGTCCAAGATGCCCCATCTACCCTCGTCCCACCTGCCCGCGTTTGGCCCTTATCCCTCTCAACCTTTCCGATCTGTGTACCTGTCCAAATGTCGTTTAAATGTTATTATAGTACCTGCTTCCACTACCCCCTCTGGAAGCTCGTTCCATACACCCACAACACTGTGTGCAAATGTTGCCCCTCAGGGTCCTCTGAAATCTTTCCCTTCTCACCTTAAACCTATATCTCATGGTTCTTGATTCTACTATGCTGAGTAAAAAGGCTGCCCATTCACCCTATGTATTCCCCTTATGATCTTATACATCTCTATAAGATCACTCCTCATCCTCCTGCGCTCCAAGACATAAAGTCCTATTCTGCCCAACCTCTCCCTATAGCTCAGACCCTCGAGTCCGGGCAACATCCTCGTAAATCTTCTCGGCACCCTTTCCATCTTAAAGACATCCTTCCTATAGCAAGTTGACCAAAGGTCTTCAAATTCTAGTGTTCCCGAACATCTGCAGAAGAACAGATGCGGGTCGGACTTTGGGAAGTCCAGAGCCACGATCATTCTTTGGTTGAAGGGGGTGTACAGAGCAGGTCTGGGGCCATTCCAACACCCAAGGTCTCACCACTGTCTATGAGCTCAGGTCAGGAGTATGATGGGACACTCTGTCATACCTCAATGAGTATTGGTGAAGCTCAACGCCATCCGGAACGAAACAGCCCCTCGATCGGCATCCCATCGCATGCACCTGTCCACACCATCCCTCCCTCCCTCCCGCCCTCCCTCCCTCCCTCCCTCCCTCCCCACACCCTCCCTCCCTCCATCCCTCCCTCACTCCCTCTCTCCCTCCCTCATTCACAACCTCGCACCCTCACTCTCTCCCTCCCTCCCTCCATCCTCACTCACTCCCACACTCACTCACTCACTTCCTCACTCACCCTCCCTCTCTCACTCCCTCACTCCCTCCCTCCATCCCTCCATCCTCACTCACTCTCTCAGTCCCTCCCTCCCTCGCTCACTTCCTCACTTACTCCCTCCCTCCATCCCTCCCTCACTCCCTCCCTCCCTCCCTCCCTCCCTCCCTCCCTCCCTCCCTCCCTCCCTCCCTCCCTCCCTCCCTCCCTCCCTCCCTCCCTCCCTCCCTCCCTCCCTCCCTCCCTCCCTCCCTCCATCTTCACGCACTCCCTCCATCCTCCCTCCCTCCCTCCCTCCCTCCCTCCCTCCCTCCCTCCCTGCCTCCCTCCCTCCCTCCACACCCGTAACTGCAGGCTGCACTGTCCACGATTGTTCCCTGGTTCCTGGCCCGGTCTACTCTGACACCACCTCCCCCTGCCCTAGCACTCCAACCACAAGCGGCTGATGCAGGGCAACACCACCACCTGCTGGTTCCCCTCCAGCCCACACGCCGACCTGCCTAGGACATGTATCACCTCTGCCCCAGGGTCTCAACCTGCAACTCCCCCCTTCCAACATCACAGGGGGAGCTCCCTCACCCACTCCTCTCGTTCTGGTGCTTGTATTACTTAGTAAAGTTTTGTTTTATTCTCTCTGTGTTTCTGTCTCTTTGCTCCTCTCCCCCTCCACACTCCCCACACACCCACTACTCTCCTGTCCATCCCCCCCCTCTCTCCCCTCCGTCTCTCTCTCGCTACCCCTCTCTCTCTCTCCCCCTCTCTCCCCCTGTCCCGTTCCTCTCTCTCACTCTCCCCTCCTTCTCTCTCTCCCCTCCCCTCCCCTCTCTCTGTCTCCCCTCCCTTTCTCCCTCCCCTCGCTGTCTCTCTCTCCCCCTCCCTCTCCCCCCTCTCTCTCCCCCCCTCTCTCTCTCCCCTCCCTCTCTCTCTCCCCACCCTCTCTCTCCCTCCCTCTCTCTCTCCCTCTCTCTCTCCCCTCTCTCTCCTCTCCCCTCCCTCTGTCTCCCCTCCCTTTCTCTCTCCCCTCACTGTCTCTCTCCCCCCTCTCTCTCCCCTCGCTGTCTTTCTCTCCCCTCCCTCTCTCTCTCCCCATAGATAATAGACAATAGACAATAGGTGCAGGAGTAGGCCATTCGGCCCTTCGAGCCAGCACCGCCATTCAATGTGATCATGGCTGATCATTCTCAATCAGTACCCCGTTCCTGCCTTCTCCCCATACCCCCTGACTCCGCTATCCTTAAGAGCTCTATCCAGCTCTCTCTTGAATGCATTCAGAGAATTGGCCTCCACTGCCTTCTGAGGCAGAGAATTCCACAGATTCACAACTCTCTGACTGAACTCTCATCTCTCTCTCCCCTCCCTCTCTCTCTCCCCTCCCTCTCTCTCTCCCTCTCTCTCTCCCTCCCTCTCTCCCTCCCTCTCTCTCTCCCCTCTCTCTCCCCTCCCCTCCCTCTGTCTCCCCTCCCTTTCTCTCTCCCCTCACTGTCTCTCTCTCCCCTCCCTCTCTCACTCCCCACCCTCTTTCTCTCTCCCCTCCCTCCCTCTCCCCCTCTCTCTCCCCCCCTCTCTCTCCCCCCCTCTCTCTCCCCTCCCTCGCTGTCTCCCCTCGCTGTCTCTCTCTCCCCTCCCTCTCTCACTCCCCACCCTCTTTCCTCTCCCTCCCTCTCTCCCCCCTTTCTCCCACCCTCTTTCTCTCTCCCCTCCCTCCCTCTCCCCCTCCCTCTCTCTCCCCTCCCTCTCTCTCCCCCCCTCTTTCTCCCACCCTCTTTCTCTCTCCCCTCCCTCCCTCTCCCCCTCCCTCTCTCTCTCCCCTCCCTCTCTCTCCCCTCTCTCTATCTCTCCGCCCTGTGTAAAGCTGTGTAACGTGTGCCCGTGTCTGCCTGCAGGAGCAGTACTGGCCGCTGCTGCTGTCGCTGGTGGCACTGCCAGCCCTGGTGGAGCTCTGCTTCCTGCCCTGGTTCCCGGAGAGCCCGCGTTACCTGATGATCCAGAAGAATGACCACGCCGCCACCGTCCGAGGTGGGAGATGGGGACGGGAGGGTTGAGGCAGGGCCGGGGTCGGAGGGCGAGGGGCGGAGGGTAAGGGCTGCAGGGTGTGGGGCGGAGGGCGCATGTCAGAGGGAGCGGGGCAGAGGGTGAGGGGTGGAGGCTGAGGGGTGGAGGCTGAGGGGTGGAACGCAAGGGTTGATGAGGGGTGAAGGGCGAGGGGCAGAGGGCGAGGGGCGGAGGGCGAGGGTGAGGGGCAGAGGGCGAGGACTGGAGGGCGAGGGGCGGAGGGTGCGGGACAGAGGGCACGGGGCGGAGGGCCCGGGGCGGAGGGAGAGGGGTGAAGGCCGAGGGGTGGAGGCCGAGAGGTGGAACACAAAGGGTGATGAGGGGTGAAGGGCGAGGGGCAGAGGGCGAGGGGCGAGGGGCGGAGGGCGAGGAGGGCGAGGGGCGGAGGCTGAGGGCTGAAGGGCGAGAACTGGAGGGCGTGGGGCGGAGGGACCGGGGCGGAGAGTCAGGGGTGGAGGGTGAGGGGTGAAGGGCAGAGGGCGATCATGAGAGGCCCTCTGTGAACGGGTGATTGATTGTTGCTATGGACTCGGTGTCCCTGTATCTATGCTGTATCTTGGGACTAAACTAAACTAGAAGGGAAGGTTTTTGACCATCTTAAGATGAGCCTAATTACTATCACTATATTTAAGTAACATTTGGACAATTACATGGATAGGATAGGTTTCGGGGGATATGGTCCGAAAGCAGGCAGGTGGGTCTAGTGTAGGTGGGGCATGTTGGTCGGCGTGGGCAAGTTGGGCAGAAGGGCCTGTGTCGGTGCTCCATGAGTCTATGACTCTATAATACAGGCAAATGGGACTAGCCCAGTCTGGCAACTTGGTTAGTATGGACAAGGTGAGCGAAGGGCCTGTTTCCGTGCTGTACTGCTCTGTGACTCTACGTGTTCTTTCCAGCCCTGAGGTGGTACCGGCAGAAAGACTACTTGGACATGCAGGCGGAAATCGAGGAGATGCAGGAAGAGCAGCGCTCCCTGTCCTCCCTTAAGATGGTCAGCGTGTGGCAGCTGATGGCTGACCGCTCCGTGCGCTGGCAGCTGGTATCCATCATGGTGATCAACGTGGGCATGCAGCTGTCCGGGATCGACGCGGTGAGTGGCACGAGGTCCCGTGGCACAGGAACGGAGGCCCAGGCTTGAGGGAGCTTCTCTAGGGTCTGGGGAAAGGGGGCAGGCTTGGAGGTGAGGCAGGTCCATCTGTAGGAGGGGCAGGTTTGGCCAAAGCACGAGTGTTGTATGCGGTGGCGCAGCGGTAGAGTTGCTGCCTTACAGCGAATGCAGCGCCGGAGACTCAGGTTCGATCCTGACTGCGGGCGCCGTCTGTACGGAGTTTGTACGTTCTCCCCGTGACCTGCGTGGGTTTTCTCCGAGATCTTCGGTTTCCTCCCTCACTCCAAACACGTGCAGGTATGTAGGTTAATCGAGTGGGTAAATATAAAAATTGTCCCTAGTGTGTGTAGGATAGTGTTAATGTGCGGGGATCGCTGGGCGGCACGGACTCGGTGGGCCGAAGGGCCTGTTTCCGCTCTGTATCTCTAAATCTATAAAGAAAATCTACAGGGAGAGGTTGGGCAGGCCTGGGCTTTGTTCCATGGAGCGCAGGGGGCCGAGGGGCGATCTTATGAAACAAGCTGCTGCTGATCTGATGGAACAAGCTGTAGTTAAGGACGGTACAATAACAACATTTAAAAGACACTTAGCTTGAATTTCACTTTTCGAGAAGGATGTCATTAAGCTGGAAAGAGTGCAGAGAAGATTTACGAGGATGTTTCCTGGACTCAAGGTCCTAATCTACAGGGAGAGATTTTGTTAAGCTCAAACTTTATTCTATGGAGCACACGAGGCTGAGGGGTGACTTTATAGAGGTGTGTAAGATCATGAGGGTGAATGCACAGAGTCTTTTACCTAGAGTAAGGGAATCAAGGGGCAGGTGGCTCAGGTTTCGGTGAGGGGCGGAGAGATTTAATAGGAACCTGAGGGGCAACGTTTTTGCACAAATGGTAGTGGCATATTGAACGAGCTGCCAGAGGAGGTTGTTGACGCAGGTACTATCACAACATTTAAGAAACATATAAACGGGCACACGGATAGGAAAGGCTTAGAGGGATAGGGCCAAACGCGGGCAGGTGGGACTAGTGCAGATGGGGCATGTTGGTCAGCATCGGGCAAGTTGGGCCGAAGGGCCTGTTTCCATGCTGTATATACTTTATGACTCCAAGCACCACACCTCAGGAAGGTGTGGGAGGTCCCAGAGAGGATGTGGGAAGGATCTACTTGAACGGTCCACCAGCAGTGGTCCACCAAACACCGGGACCACTGCGTGTAGTTCTGTTCGCACAGCTACAGGATGGATGTCATGGAGTTGGAAAAGCTGCAGAAGAGATTTACAAGGATGTTCCCTGGGCTTGCAGGCTTGAGTTACAGGGAGAGGTTGGATGGGTTCTCAGGGGTGTTCTCCTAAGAGGAAAGAGAGTTGTGGGGAAGCTTGATGGAGGTGAACACAGTAAGGACAAGTTTAGAGAGGGAGGAAAGAGAGAAGGTCATGGGTGGTTGTAGGAACCTGAGGGGCATCGTTTTTACACAGAGGGTGTTGGGTATATGGAAGGAACTGCCAGAGGAGGCTTAAAACGCATTGGGACAGGTACATGGATGGGAAGGTTGAGAGGGATATGGGCCAAACACAGCCAAATGGTGGAACGTCATAACAAGGAACTGCAGATGCTGGTTAGTACTGGAGATAGATTCAAAGTGCTGGAGTAACTCAGCGGGTCAGGCGGCATCTCTGGAGAACATGGTGAATCTTCCCTCTCGCCAAATTCATCAGGGATGCAGTCTGGTGAGTTAGAAACATTGAAAAATAGGTGCAGGAGTAGGCCACTCGGCCCTTCGAGCCAACACCGCCATTCAATATGATCATGGCTGATCATTTCAGTTATTCCAGCACTTTGTGTCTATCTGCGGGCAAATGGGACCCGTTTAGGTGGGTCGGCATGGGCGAGTTGGGCCGAAGGGCCTGTTTCCGCGCTGTATGACTCGAGGCCTCGCCATTTTCTGAGCAGCTTGAGCTGCTGATGGATGTGCTTGCCTTTCAGATTTGGTTCTACACCAGCATCATATTCGAGCACTCCGGGATTCCCAAACCGTACATCCAGTACACCACCGTGGGCACGGGGGCTATCGAGGTCGTGGCCGGGTTGGTCGGGGTGAGTTACATCCACAGACCTCAGCGGGATGAGCGAGGGGCAAGACTGTCCTTTGGTCATACTTACCACAAACAGAATAATGACATTCTTATTTGCAGCAGCATAACAGGTCACAGAGTCATAGAGTATACAGTGGAAACAGGCCCTTCGGCTCAACTTGCCCATACCGGCCAACATGTCCCAGCTACACTCGTCCCACCCGCCCACGTTTGGCCAATATCCCTCCAAACCCGTCCTATCTATGTACCTGTCTAACTGTTTCTTAAACATTGGGATAGTCCGTGCCTCAACTGCCTCCTTTGGCACCTCGATCCATATCCCCACCACCTCTTGCCTCAGATCCAGCCCTCAGATTCCTATTAAATCTTTTCCCTTTCACCATAAACCCAGGGCCGTTTTTACAGCATTATGGGCCCCCGGGCAAAGCAGTGTACTGGGGCCCCTACCGTTATTCTCCACCACCCCCCTTTCCCTACCAGCCCCCCCCCCCCCCTGTCGTGCCGGCGAAAAGCACTTACCGAAAAGCACTTAGCGATGGATGCTACATTGTTGCGAAAAGCACTTACAGATCGCTGTGAGAAGCACTTAGGGACCGAAAATGTTGCGAAAAAAGCACTTATTGAACCTACATTTTTAAAGTAGTATTTATTTATTGCAAGTCACTTAACATACACAGATCAGCATGGGGCCCCTATGCTCGTGGGGCCCCGGGCAAGTGCCCATCAGGCCCATGCGTTAAGACGGCCCTGCATAAACCTACGTTCTCTGGTCCTCGATTCAACTACTCTGGGCAAGAGACTCTGTGCATCTGTAACCACAGTCCTCAAAAATAATATAATAAACAAAAAATGTCAATAAATTCCAAAAACCAACATTATTGCAAAAAGTGCAAAGTCCTTAGTGCAAGCAAGGCAGTTTGTAGTTCATTGTGTGGTTGGTGTTGTGGTTTAATTTTAGTTTAGTTTATCGTCATTTTTACCAATGTACAATGAAAAGCTTTTTGTTCCATGCTAACCAGTCAGCAGAAAGACTACACATGATTACAATCGAGCCGTCCACAGTGTACAGATAATACAGGATAAGGGGAATAACATTTAGTGCAAGATAAAGTCAGGTAAAATCCGATTAAAGATAGTCCGAGGGTCTCCAATGAGATAGATGGGAGATCAGGACTGCTCTCTTGTTGTTGGTCGGATGGTTCAGTTGTCTGATAACAGCTCGGGAGAAACTGTCCGTGAATCTGGACGTGTGCGTTTTCACACTTCTGTACCTCTTGCCTGATGGGAGAGGGGAGACGAGGGAGTGACCGGGGTGAGGCTGGCCCTTGATTATGCTGGTGGCCTTGCCGAGGCAGCGTGAGGTTTAGATGGAGTCAGTGGAAGGGAGGTTGCTTTGCGTGTCGGTCTGGGTTACGTCCACGATTCTCTGCGATTTCTTGCGGTCTCGGATGGAGCTGTTCCCAAACTAAGCTGCGACGCATCCCGATAAATTGCATTCTCCGGCGTGTGGTGTTCAAGACCCTGATAGTTGTTGGGAAGAAAGCGTTTTTGATTGTGGAGGTCACTCCAGCAACGCTGACCAGAGATCGGAGGCAGAGAGGAGGCAGCCCTGACCGCGGGCGCTGGCATTGTTCAGTGGGTCTGGCAGAATTTGGGGAGAATGAGGGGAGAACTTTAACTCCCAAAGGCCAAATGTGTACTACAGAACCGTACAGCACAGAGCAGGCCCTTCGGCCCACAATGTCCATGCCGAACACAATGCCAAGTTAAACTAGCCTCCTCTGCCTGCACCGTGATCGGAGGACAAGGTGATAAAGATGTTCCCAAACCGGAAACCCTGGATGAACAAGGAGGTACAGAACCTGCTGAGGGCACGCAACAATGCCTTTAAATCTGGTGACACTTCAGCATACAGTGTTGCCAGATCACACCTAAGCAAAGGTATTAAAAGGGCCAAAGACACCCATAGGCAACGGGTGGAAGACCACTTCAACACCACGGACACCAGAAGCATGTGGCAGGGTGTCAGGGACATCACTGGCTACAAGTGCAGCCCTGCCTGCCCCCACAGTGATATGGCATTGACCAACGAGCTTAACACCTTCTTTGCCCGCTTTGAAACTGGCAAAACCACCTTGAGTGAAAGAACCCCAGCCGAGGCGGTGGGACAGGTCTTGCAACTGAGCACACAGGAGGTACAACGCGCTCTGCAAAGGGTTAACCCACGCAAGGCTGCAGGACCGGATGGTGTTCAAGGAAGGGTACTGAAGGACTGTGCTGAACAGCTGGCTGAGGTATTCACCAGGATCTTTAACCTGTCATTATCTCTGGCTACGGTCCCCAAGTGCCTGAAGTCGGCTATCATAGTTCCGGTGCTGAAAAAGCAAAGATCTCCAACCTGAACGACTACCGCCCGGTTGCCCTAACGCCGATAGTCATGAAGTGCTTTGAGAGGCTGGTCCTCTCACACATCAAATCCAGCATCCCTGACTCACTGGACCCACATCAATTTGCATACAGGGCAAATAGATCTACAGAGGACGCCATCTCTCTGGCTCTTCACACTGTCCTGACTCACCTAGAGAGACAGGGCACGTACGTGAGGATGCTATTCATAGACTATAGCTCCGCCTTCAACACGGTCATCCCCACCAAGCTCATCACCAAACTCCACCAGCTAGGCCTTAGCTCGTCATTATGTGACTGGATCCTGGACTTCCTGCTGGAACGACCGCAGGCAGTGAGAATGGGCCCGCACCTGTCCTCCACTATCACCCTGAGTACCGGCACACCACAGGGCTGTGTTCTGAGCCCCATGCTCTACTCCCTCTTCACACACGACTGTGTTCCTGCATTCGACACCAACACCATTGTCAAGTTTGCAGATGACACAACGGTGATCGGGCTGATCACCAACGGGGATGAAACAAACTATAGAGCGGAGGTGCAGAACCTGGCGGACTGGTGCTCGGATAACAACCTGTCCCTAAATACCACCAAGACCAAGGAGCTGATCATCGACTTCCGTAGGTCACATAACGGGGAATATGCCCCGATCTCTATCAACGGGGTCAGTGTGGAGAGAGTGTCCAGCTTCAAGTTTCTGGGCACTCACATTTCGGAGGACCTAACATGGTCCAATAACACTGCTGCGCTGGTCAAGAAGGCACAACAAAGACTGTTCTACTTAAGAACACTGAAAAAGTCTGGTCTACCCCAACAGCTGCTGACGACCTTCTACCGCTGCACCATAGAGAGCATCCTAACGCATGGAATCCCTGTGTGGTACCTCAGCTGCACGGAGGCAGAAAGGAAAGCTCTACAGCGGGTAGTCCATAGAGCTCAGAGGGCCATCGGAACACAGCTACCAGACTTGGAGGGCATCTACAACACACGATGCCTCAGAAAAGCCACCAGCATCCACAAAGACTCTTCACACCCCTGCAACAGTCTGTTCGAACTCCTTCCATCGGGCAGATGATACAAGGCCTTCTATGCCCGCACCTCCAGACTCAGGAACAGCTTCATCCCAGGGCCATAGCTGCTATGAACCGGTCCTGCTGAGCCGGATGGCCACAACGCATAGATCAACTTGCAACTTTACCCTGTCCAAAACTGTTACAACTGTTCGTTTCATTGGGTTGCTGCTGTCTAAATTACCTAAATTATTGCATCGTATGGGAGGCGCATTCCCAATCTCGTTGTACCCCTGGGTACAATGACAATAAAGATATATTGTATTGTATTGTATTGTATTGTATTGTATGGTATATCCATGTGTCTATCTAAAAGCCTCTTAAACGCCATTATGGTATCTGCCTCCACCGCCACCCCTGGCTGTGTGTTCCCACCACCCACCACCCTTGCATTCTATTTTTCCTCTGTCCATTGTTCCCTTCATTTCTCGCTCTCCTTCTTGGAATCACTTCTTGATTAGCACGGGTGTCAGAGGTTATGGAGAGAAGGCAGAAGAATGGGGTTAGGAGGGAGAGATAGAACAGCCATGATTGAATGGCGGAGTAGGCTTGACGGGCCGAATGGCCTAATTCTGCTCCCATCACCTATGATCTTATATTCTTATGATCTCCCTCCGTTTCTCCCTCAGCTTTTCCTCTCGTTTTCATCCTTGGTTTCACCTTTTCCTTTCATTGCTCAAAATCTTTCCTTCCATTCTCTCTCCTCCTTTCTTCCCTTTCTCCCTTTTTCTCTCTCTCTCCCTCTCTCTCCCTCTCTCTCCCTCTCTCTCCCTCTCTCTCCCTCTCTCTCCCCCTCTCTCC